>NW_019525661.1:209338-212599 GCF_002814215.2 Seriola lalandi dorsalis | reverse complement strand
CCCCCCCGTTTCCTCTCAGGCTTCAAGTTACTGCTGGAGGTGTTCAGCGTGATCCACGGTCCTCAGGAGGAGTGTGTGCGGGCTCTGAGGAACGGCCACCTGCTGGGCATTTCTCCGGGAGGAGTGAGGGAGGCTCTGCTCAGTGATGAGAACTACCCTCTGCTCTGGGGCAAACGCAAAGGCTTCGCTCAGGTCGCCATCGACTCTCAAGTGGTGAGTCGCCGTTATTTTTCGTAAATTCCACTTGACAGACACGGTGGGAGATGTGGTCAGTTCTCTTAGGAATCCCATCAGTTTCTTTCAGACAGCACATTACAGTGTTCAGTAGAGATGTGGAGAATGTTTTTGGTCGCCTTGAAAGACTGATGCAACACGGTCTGTTCCCTGCTGTGGAAATCCTTACTGAACCTTATTGTATGTAGAATTATTTACTTTGTTTTTTTATTTGTTAGATTGAATTCCCTTACAGAAGGAGTTAACAACTCTATGATATCTGCAGCATATATCCCCCACCCCACCAAAAAAAACCATACATACACATACATACTTTAGCTGAGTAAATTTAAGAAGATACATTAATTCATAAGAATAAAGAAGAGAGAGAGAGAGAGAAGAAAATACAATGAATAAGATTGAACTCATTTTAAACTATATAGTTGTTCTCACTCCTTTCTCCTCCCTCCCATCCCCTCCCCCTTTCTTTCCCCTCTCCCTTTGTTTTTTAAAATTAATTTTAATTTTATATAATATTTGTTTTCCGGATCCTCGTCCATCTTATGTCAAATACTTTTGCTAGATTCCTGATCCTGTGATTAATTATCTCAGTTTTATACATTTAATTAATTGCAGTGCTGTTGTTATTATTATATTATACTTACTTCCATCCAGTATTTCTGCAGAACAGGGCAGGACTGAAAGATATGGGTGTGGTTGGCTTCTCCACCTCTGTAGAGTACTTGCTGCTTGGTTGAAAGGTGTTATAAATTTTCCAGCGCTACTCTCTGCAAATTATTGAGCTAGTGGTTTTCCATGTATTGTTGCTTATGTCCATCCATCTGTTTGTATGCTGTGCCATAGTCCACCACATGCCCTACCTCCATTAACATTATTTATTTGGTATTGTTTTGTTGTTTTTGTATCGAATATTGAATAATGTTTAATTAAAAGTTGTTTCAAACAGTCAGCAGTGTCTGAAAATAACCGATCAGATCTAAGTGTCCTGGCGTAATTGATCACATGACCCACTGTGTCTTAGCATGTTCTGCCAGCAGAAGTCTGATGATACTGGTGTCTGGGCAGAGCCCTCTGCCTGGCACACACACTGTGGGTCATATATAAGGAGGCAGTTCACTAACAGGTGGCACTGTAGCCATGTTGCTAAAATCAACCAGCTAAAAATTCATGGATGAAAAGCAGCAGCTCTGTAATAACAGACATGTAGAATCATTGTTAGTTTGTGTGTGCACATGTTGTTCAGTGTGTCATGTGTTTGTAGAAAGTTTCATCATTTCATATTCCTCACAGCATGCATCACTTTTAATAACAGCTAATCAAAGTGATTAATGTTTGTCCAGTGAACTGAACAGCTGCAGCATCATCCTCACGCATCCTCCTCTTCCTCTCTGATCCTCACTGATCCTCTCTTCCTCTGCTCTCTCTCTCTCTTTCAGCCAGTCATTCCAATGTTTACTCAGAATGTGCGGGAAGGCTTCAGGTCTCTGGGAACACTCAGTAAGTGAAATCACAAAGACGACACACACTGCCAGGTTCACACAAGACTCAGTCTCACACACACACACACACACACACACACACACACAGGAGTTGTGTCGTTCCACATGCACGTTGTATGTTGGCGTTGTTGTGTCTGTCCTGTGTGGAGAGTGGAGTGACACACAGTGTATGTGTGAGTCAAAGTGTGTGTTGATAGTAATGAAGGAACATGTGTGTGTCAGAGGACTGAGATGTATCAGACTGTGATACACACACAGTGCTTAGAGTCCCCACATGGAGGATGTCCAGACTCATCCTGAACACAGGGTGGATCAAAGTGAACTGACCTGACTCAGGCGGATGTGAATCTGATTGGCTGAGTGTTATGTCACTCCTCTCTTTGTTTCTCCATGTAACTCTCTCTCTCTCTCTCTCTCTCTCTCAGGGTTTTTTCGTTGGCTGTACGAGAGGTTTCGTCTCCCTGCGGCTCCAGTTTATGGAGGATTTCCTGTGAAGTTCAGGACCTTCCTCGGTGACCCCATCCCCTACGACCCCAACATAGATGCTGCAGAGCTGGCAGAGAGAGTGAGTCCACTGAAGCTGATGTCCTGCTGACAGCTTCTCTTCTCCTCTCCCCTCTTCTCCTCTCTTCTCCCCTTCTCTTCTCCTCTCTTCTCCTCTCCTCTCTTCTCTTCTCTTCCCCCCTTCTCTTCTCTTCTCTTCTCTTCTCTTCTCCCCTTCTCTTCTCCTCTCTTCTCCTCCCTTCTCTTCTCTTTCCCCCCTTCTCTTCTCTTCTCTTCTCTTCTCTTCTCTTCTCCTCTCTCTCCTCTCTTCTCTTCTCTTCTCTTCTCCTCTCTTCTCTTCTCTTCTCTTCCCCCTTCTCTTCTCTTCTCTTCTCCCTTCTCCTCTCTTCTCCTCTCTTCTCCTCTCTTCTCTTCTCTTCTCTTCTCTTCCCCCTTCTCTTCTCTTCTCTTCTCTTCTCTTCTCCTATTACTAATTGCTATTAATAATAATTATAAAGAACATGTTAAAAAATGATAGTAAAATAAGATGGAATAGTAATAGATTAATATCACAAATACAAACACAAACACACACCACAGTCTTCTACTTCTTCCAAATGTATCAACCAACCACTGACATCAATAGTGCAAAGTGCACAGTTTCAGAGCTACTTAAAGGCTAAAGGCTAAAAGCCTTTAACTAAATCTATTATTGTATTTTTTGTTTGTTCTAACAATGACATTGTTGAATCCGTCCAGCCAAACACGTCACTAAACAATAGCTGGCATCTCATCATGTATCTACTGGACGTGGCTGACGGAGGTTCTGTCTCTGCAGGTGCAGCAGGCGGTCCGGTCTCTGATAGACCAGCACCAGAAGATCCCGGGGAACATCCTGCGAGCTTTGTTCGAGAGGTTCTACACCAAACACAAAGAGCGTTAACACCAGCAGAACCGCCACAGACAAACTGTCCAGCGTGTGATCAGAGCGCTGCAGCGTGCACAGGTGTGGTGGAATGTTTGCACGGTTTCTTCACTGCCCCCC
>NW_019525661.1:208691-209313 GCF_002814215.2 Seriola lalandi dorsalis | reverse complement strand
TCTAGCTTCTATATTAATACTGTGAAAGTATCAAAGCGCTCAGTCCACAGAGAAATGCACACAGCCTGTATTCAGAAACTGAGCCTTAAAACCAGCTGCCAGGACTTCTGGAACTTTGTGATGTCACAATAAAGCAGTCACCAATCAGAAGAGAGGCTCAGAGCCTCCTCTCTTCTGATTGGCTCACCAGCCTGTTGTTACTAGAGCTCCAGAGAGAAGCCTGAGAGAGGAGATGTAAAACTACACTGAGATGGTTTTTGGTTCTTAAAAAAAACCCCAAATATTTCTTCTTATGGATCAGCACTTCAAATACAACACAGGAAATGAGAAAGTATGGAACTTTAAACATATTTGATAATTACGCTTGGAACAAGACATTGACATCATGTCAAGAAACAATAAAAAGAAAACTGTTTAGTGTTTTAATCTAATTTTTTCCCTCTGTCACATGACTTAGTGAGACAAACTCTTTTTGATTAATGTCTGAGTCTGTGTTGATGCACTCAAGGATTAGAGTCCTCACATGTTTTTTTGCTACCTTTTGCAAGTGACAAAAAACATGACTAACACGACAGAGAGGAGTGTGTCCTGTCATTTATGTGTCCTTTGGCCACCAGATGTG
>NW_019525661.1:208581-208671 GCF_002814215.2 Seriola lalandi dorsalis | reverse complement strand
GCGCTGCAGCGTGCACAGGTGTGGTGGAATGTTTGCACGGTTTCTTCACTGCCCCCCCCCCCCCCCCCCCCCCCCCCCCCCCGCCCCCCT
>NW_019525661.1:207362-208561 GCF_002814215.2 Seriola lalandi dorsalis | reverse complement strand
CAGCTGAGGCTCTTTTCACATGCGTGACGTTTATATTGCACGTTTCAGATATGTATTTTTGTCTACACGGACTTCCTTTTTCCCAGGATGCATCTGATTAAAGCCAGACTTCCTACAGTGATATCAGACTTGACAATAATCAGACCTCAGAAGAAGATTAATAAAAAGATCATTGTTTTTATCGGTACACAGAGACACTATATCAGAGTTGTTGTGACGTTAGATGTAGGGACGACACTGGGTAAAATGCACTCGTTACAACACAGGTGTTACTGATCTCACCGGACATCAAGACCTTGAGACACGTGTGAATATCTGTAGAGAAGAGGTGTTACCACCTTCATCAGACAGTTTTCAGATTCACTTTGTGCGTCTGGTGGTGAGTTTAAATGTGAAACGGAGCTTTTGTTTTTCACTTTGACACCCGATCCTCCACCATCGTCCTGCAGGTCAGCTCTCCTCTAGTCACATGATCAGGCTCTGCTGCTCTGTCATGTGACTCTGCTGCTGCACAGAGCCTACGCTGTCAGGTTATAACTGTATCTCCCACTGAGTATTGATTACTAGTATTTTACAAGTGAAAATTTTAAATTGATGAACGTGTGCACTGCCACTGATACACGATTTGTTAGTAGGACTGGGTGTTACAATCCCTGAAGTTACAGCACAACAATTGGGGGTGTTCTTGGAGCTACAACACATCTTCAGTTGTGTCCCTCGACGTTTTCATAGCAGCAGTCGGGCGGATCCAATACGCTGATTAACGAAGGATCCCGCTGACATGAGGAGCTAACCCGTGCCAGCCCTGATTGGCTCTATTCCCTCCAGTTGAAAATGATGGTGGGTGTGTTATGTGATCGGTGGTGTGCCTGAACACCGTTGTAACAGGAGTAACACTGACTACCATGGCAACTGTGGTTAGATTGTCAGTTAAAAACATGCAGGATTCAGACAGTTTATTGAACAGAGATGTTTGAACATTAAGGTCAACAGGAGATTCATGATGTCGGTCAGTCTATAAATTGTTTGATTGCAGTGACTTTACAGACAACTGCTTGTACTGATGATGTGTAACAGCACTTTGAGTTTGCACAGCTTCAGCGTCACACACACACACTCACACACACACTAATGACCAGGCTGCAGGGTCGGACCAGAGCTGGACCTGGTTTAGGTTTGATGTCTTTAAAGCTGGAGTT
>NW_019525661.1:197784-207312 GCF_002814215.2 Seriola lalandi dorsalis | reverse complement strand
AACTTCCTGGAAACTGTCACAATAATTTCCTCTAAAAACAAAATCAGTGATGTTCCAGTTGATGTCTCTGTTAACCAGCTGTGACATGGAGGTGTGACAGAACGTCCTCAGGCACGTTTGGTGTCCAGATACTTTTTGGGACAATTTTTCAACTTTTTTCCAAAATATTTTATAAAGTTTATTACCTATTATATTTATGTACATAGACACAGAGGCTAAACAAGATAATAGTAACATTCTTAAATGAAATTCAGACATGGCCTGGGTCAGACTGTCACAGAGGTGTTGATTCACCTCTTTGGTCTTTATGAAGCTGTACTTTATGTTGTATGAAATGATAGTATATTGAGAGGTGTTCCTATTATTTTATCCATTGTTGTACAAATTATCTGCTGATATTTCTAATATAATTGACTACAAATGACACATGCTAGAAAACTTTAACTGGGGGGCATTTTTTCCCCTGTATTCTGACAGCACAGGGAGGGAGAGAGGGGATTACATGCAGGTCAGACCTGAACCCTCTTTATGGAACATAGATGGGAAGGTTTTGAATTCTGCTCAAATAATTTATCAAAAACTTTTTTTTTTTCTGTCAGTGAACCGTCCACTGTTACCTGAGTGATGATCACTGATATGTGCATGTGTAAATCCAGGCGCTACAGTCTGTCAGGACTATGAGTTCATGCCTTTTAAAGGAGCTATTTGTAAGTTTTGCTAATGCTACATAGCTAGCGTTAGCATTTACAGCTGTTTACTTACCAGTCTAGAAGAATCGTTGTGAGTTCAGCATCAAACTCCATTCCTTAACTCACCAACAGCTGTCTCCAGAGGTGGAAACAAAACACCAATGGGAACTCTTCTTTTCACTTCTTTTCTTTCTACTGAAGTTAGCATGCTAACCAGCTAGCTGTCTCATCAGTTTCTGATACTGAGTCACTGTAGTCTCCAGTCTGTCCCGAGGAAGTAGCTGTTCAGGCAACATATTGTTAACACAACAAGGCTGAAGCTCTTGGTGAGACTGGTAAGTAACAGCTGTTAATGCTAATGTTGGCTATGTAGCAACAGCTAAACTTACAAATAGCTTGTTCTGAAACCATGAGCTGATCAACACAATGTTATTCAACAGGTAATGAAGTAACTGTGAGGATGTGCTGCTTTTCATATCTGTGTAAACTGATTAAGAATTTGCATTTGAACTAATTGAATAATTGACAGAAAAAAAAACTATTGATTAATCAATAATGAAAGTAATGGTTAGTTGTAGTAGCCCTGACAATTGGACTTTGTGGTGGTGAACCTGTGAAGGTGTCAGACTGAGCTGACAGGAGGTCAAGGTGCAGCAGGTGGCTTTTATCAATCACACTGACAAACTGAGACTAAAATAAGAGCAGCAAGATGATGTTTAGTAAAGAGGGAGACTTATACAGACAGAAAAACAAAGGTATGACGAGATGTCACTTTAAATTGTGTTGAAAACAAAACAAATGGATGACAGTTTGAATGATGAGTCCAGCTGTTAAGCAGAAGCCGGATGGCATCGGCACTTTGAGCTCCTTCACAACACAAGTAAACTGATCAAACCTTCGTTAGAAGTGCATTACATTTATTATCCATCACTGAGTATTTTTTCAAATTGAACTACAGATACATATGTAAAAAAACAGATGTGTGTGCACGTGTGTGCTTGTGTGCGTGTGAGTGTGAGTGTGCGTGCTTCACTCAGCTAGAAAATGAAACTTCTTGCCCGACAACTACCTCGGTGTTCAGCCCAAGTCTGGCCCATATACTTCCACATCTGGACAGATTCCAGCTGTTATCCTTTGGTACTGACTGACAGCTGGAAGTTTATTTGTGTTTTGGCGCCAGAATTGTTCCAGATGTGGAAGTAGCATCTTACAGCCATGCTGTATATGGGCCAGATTCGGGCCGTGGAACCGGGTGTATACTGGGCCAGAAGAAAACAAGCATGTGGCCCGAGTATGGGCCGGATTTACTTTGCTACCTGCGCAGTGTCCCCCTCACAAAGCTCACGTATCTTTTCACTGTAATATTGATCATATCAGTCCAAATACTGACTCCTCACTTCATCAGTGCAGACTGTGTGTTTATATGAATGAAGAAGTAATATGATCCACAGTTCTTCATCATCACAGCTGGAAACTAAACAGGTGTCATGTAACTTTTTCTACTTTGGAGATAAAGTGTAATAATCAGTGTAAATATATATACGTGCATGTGAGTAAATATTGTGATGAACAGATGGTTTTGCACATGTAGTCCTCAGAGTATCAGAACATCACTGCCAACTCAACTTTAAAGAAGAAGCCTTTGTGTGTCTGACTGAACTTTAACTGGATGCTTTACTTCTGTCGACTCGTTGCCTTTTTCCATATTTATGTTGTTTCTGTTGAGATGATCTAATATGTATTTTTAAATTATGGCAATATAATATAAATGTTGCACTTTTAAATATTGAGATCCAGTTCAAACTGTTAATAAATCTATTTTAATAAGATGTGTAATGTGAATTCCTGTCTGTGTGTGTGTGTGTGTGTGTGTGTGTGTGTGTGTTTTTTTTCCTGGCTATGCCTGGAAAGCTGGAAAACTGTCTATCAGACTCGTGGGTTCCGGCTTCGAGGCAAATGTTTACAGAGCTGCTACAGACGCCAGATTCACCGGCGTCCCGCTCTTTTCTCCAGGGTCCATGCGACCGTGGAGATTTTCCACTTCATGCAGAAGGAGGCAGCTGTGAGTCTAAAAGCTCGAGCGAAGAGCTCCACTGCCTTTTACTCATTCCAAAAAAAAAAAAAAAAGATGGTGGCCTGTGTCCCATTTTAATAATCACCTCACACACAGGTACACACATTAACACTTCAGGCTGCATCTTGTGTCTCTTTACATGTTTACGCTTCACACAAAAATGTTCGATGTTTTGCTGAGTTTTTATTACACTATACTTTTTGAATCTCACCCCTGATAAATACTATATATTACAAAAAACTAAAACACTGAAACTAATAAAAACTAAAATGTATTTTTAAAAAACAAAAAAACTGGTTAAAACTAAAGCGAAATTGAAAACAAAACGTCAAGACAATATAAAGATAAAGACTAAAGAAGAATCCAAAAATATTATAACCCTGAGTAGGAATATTAATAACAAAAACAATGCTAATATAATAATAAAGATGAGGAGGAGGAGAACTATACCCCAATGTCACTAAATTCCAGAACAAATGAAGAAGAGTCCAGGAAAATGACCACAGTGTACTTTATTAAATGAATTTTGGTAGTTTGCGTTGCATTAGATTCAAATAAAAATTTACAAAAATCCCATATATACAAAAATGTCATTTTGATCATGTTCATCACTCTTGATTTATTTTTACAATAAAATGTATTTTTCCCCATTGAACTTTCATCACAATGCAACTTACTGAAAAGACCAATTTTTTTTTTTTTGTCTTAAACATTTGTATCTTTTTTTTAATACACCACATACACCACATTTAATCTTTTTTTTTTTTTCTCTGTAGCATATCGTCATAGTTACAGCCATCGCGTGGCGTCGGACCTCTAAAGACACCCGTCACAGTCAGAACTCAAAGAGAGGAATGTTCTTTTTTAACATGTACACTTTGCATACATTTATTTACAGATACGCTTTTTATGTTGATCGCTTCACTACCTGTGGTACTCCATGTTCAACCAACTCTC
Source organism: Seriola lalandi dorsalis (assembly GCF_002814215.2). NCBI lineage: Eukaryota > Metazoa > Chordata > Actinopteri > Carangiformes > Carangidae > Seriola > Seriola lalandi. Next base: position 203,592 of record NW_019525661.1, on the reverse strand, counting down.
TACACAGACATCTGTACAGGATGATTATACAAGTGTGACTGGACTCTTATCATTATTCGCCTGCTGGTTACTGTGCTTCTACTAAGGCTGAGTGATCTGGACCAGATGTGGCTGCAGCTGCACAGGTCTGGTCCTGACCCTCCACGCTCCTGTTCTGTTGTGTTTGCATGGTTGTTCCAGACCCTCTGCAGCAGAGCTTTGGTCCATGACAGCTGGTGAACAGAGAGACGCTCACAAGCAGACGCACGGCCTGTTCACATCTCAGAGCTACAGAGGACATAGAGACACAGCAACATGGCTGCTGTCTGCTGGATATGTGAGCAGGACTGTTTGTGTCATTGCCAGCTCCCACGCGTGGTTCTGTGGAGGGTTGTGTCATTGCATTGTTCAGAGCCTTTCAAAATGTGGCTACAAAAGTTAAACTATGGTAAAAAAAAAAAAAAGAAAGTCATACTGGTTGTCAGTAAAGATGGTCCCGGCCTCCTTTATAGTGGGAACCCAAGCATCAGCCACCAGGGCTGAGCCAACACTAAAGTGCCATAACCTGCAGTTCCTCTCCTGACCACTAGAGTCTGGCTCTGAACGATTGTGCTGGATGTGTTGCACATCGCCCATGCACATGCATGCACGAAGGTGGGAACAGATGTTTTCCCACTCTTCTATCTGGCATCAGTACTTACATGTTTTTTTTTTAAAATGTTTTAAACATTAACACTCTTTCATTGTTTTTTTTTTTGGCCTATCACTGTGATAAGCCAGTGATAGGAACTTGTATGTTGTTGCCACTGGCCCACATCATATACTCAGCTATCTCAGTCTGACTGTGCGCTAACACATTACATCCATGGCAAAAACTGAAGTATCGACATAGATATCTGATTAGCAACAGGAAGAATTAAAAGGAAAGAGTCAGAGACAGATGATGAATCGACAAGTGATCTCTCCACCGTCCAATGAGTTTCCCCTGATTTCACTTCGGTCCTGAATGTTTGTTATCAATAAAATAAAAAGTGTCTGAGAACGTGTTAATTAGCCTCGGTGTTGTTAAGGGTCAAATGTGGGCTGCCAACATTTTTGAGATTTTGGGCCATGAGTTGGAAAAGGTCGGGGAGTGCTGCAGTAAGGCCTTTAACATGGACCTGTGTGGAACTCTTTACTCAATATTATATTATAAATGTTTAATTATATCCTGCTGTTGTGCAGTTTTGCTAATGTAACTCCCTACAGTAACAAAAACAATCAGCTGAGACGTCTGCAGGCTCATTTATAACGTGATGAAGACGTTCAGCAGAGACACACTGAGGCACTGAAGGAGAAACTGAAACGTTTCTCCGACAGCAGCTGATGAGCGAAGGGGAAACAACGATGTCTTTTTTTTCCCCAACATTGTGTTCCTCTACATAGCTTGTTTCTTTATAGTATCGTCACACGTGATGTGAAAGAGAATCAGCTGTTTGCTACAGCGAAGACTCAGGTTCTGGTTCTGGGCGATGAAAGATGGAGGACTGAGGTCTATACAACCTCTGTGACAAGGACTCGCTCCTAGTATAAGCACAGTAACTGCTGTTGACACGTTATGCTATTGAATAGTGTAAGAAGAATACACACACACACACACACACACACACACACACACACACACACACTGGGCTAACCAGAAAACCAAGCTGTGCTATCAGTACAGCCTCAAACAAAGTCCTGGTGATGAGGTGGAAATAAAGACAAAAATAGAAATCTGTTCTCTTTAAGGCAAACTAAACATAGAAAGCAGCTTATAAGAGTTATGAGCAGAGTGAGGGAGGGAGTCTGTTGATGTGTGCCCTGGTTATGAAACACTTCCTTCAGTGAGCAGGATACCCACCACCACTCGCACACCGGAGAACGAGAGCACCTGTGGGACGTTAACGGAGGGTTCCCCTTCCTGTGACCACACCCTCCTGCCGCCACACCTCTTTAAAGTAAACCGTAGGGTCAGATTCATTAAAACTGTGCAGCGCTGTGAAGTGCAGCGCTGTGCATGTCTGTGCAAACTGTATGATGAATTAAAATCCAGTTTCATTTTTAAAAAATATTGCCAAAATGAGTATAAATGAATAATTTAAGCCCATTTAATAAGGTGGAAATCATCTGGAAAACCAGAACATAAATCCCATTCTAATAAACGTTGCAGTTGCAGTTTCAGTTTGGCACATTGTCTGCAAAGCTGAAAACGAGTCAGTTACTCATCAGTTTCACTATGATCGTCTCAGTGTTCTGCAGCTTAATGTTGTGATTTCTGTTGCGTTGGGTCTAAAGCGTCGCCTCTCCTACAGCAGGGAATCTATTGCTGATGAAGGGTGGAGGGTATTCTGTCCATGAAACAAACTGAGGTAGCTTTATGTTCAGTAGATATCAGTATACATCATATATTTCAGTGTGTGTGTTCACGAGATGGTGATGAGTTAACGAAGGCTACACCGGATTAACAGGGAGACACTGCAAATAAACGTATTACAGAAATGCTTTGATGTCCCTTTGAAATAACAGAAGGCTGCATTTACACAGAGAGGACACGTCTGCTCTTCACGCTGTCTCGTCGCCGCTGAGTTTTATCCGACAGACGGGTTCGAGTGACGCCTCGTCCGATCGTTTAAAACACTGCTTTCATGAACTTTCTGCCGGATGTGGAGGCATGAGAAGATAAACCCAGCAAGGACCTCTGCTGGTGAATTAGGCCAACGACAGGAGGAAGGCGTCTGTCCGGGTGCGACGCCTCAGACCCCCTGACGCTTTCAGCCGCATCATGTCAAAATAATGCAGAATAAGAATGAATAGATTTTTGGGAGATGACTTCCTGATTCCCTCCTCATGTCCAAACGTAGAGCCGACCGTGAGCTCGTGCTGTGCTGTTTAAATGCAGCCTTGTACAGTGTGTGCCGTCCTTGAAGTCTAACAGTATTGTGCCATCTTGAAACCTGTGCTTTTTTTCTATTGGACAGTTCAACAAAACAAAACAAATAAAAACAACCTGCCTGGTGTCTACATGACCCACACCGCAGGTCCACCACCAACAACCAACTCCAGTCAGATGGAAAAGCTCACCTTTCAGTAAACCTCAAGCTCAAAATCAAGTAAAAGGCAAAATAATAATTTAAAGGATCTGTGGTTAAAGCAGCTGAAAATGTTCTCTACACACACACACACACACACACACACACACACACACTGATGAGAACACACACTCACACACACACTGTTGTGTGGTGGCAACAAGGCAAATAAATAAACCTAAAAACTACGTTTTAAAGTCATGTGACATACAAACGGTTTCATGAGCCACAAGCTAAGCTGAAAAAATAAGACACTTGAACTCATGGTAAAAGCAGCCGAGCATTGTAAACAAATAAAAACCTCGACACACTTAAAAGGACCACACCACAAGTTTTAGCTCCAACTACACATCATATCTACATGATAGTTTTGCAACACAGGCTGCACCTGGTTATATATTTGGATGTATTTTACCTACAGCCACCATTGTTTTCCTTTCATTTTATATGTAAGTACTACTGTAAGTAATGCAGTTAAAGCTCCATATAGTATAAAGGTAGATGTCCATGTGTTGTTTGATTATAGATCAGGTCTAGCTTCTATATTAATACTGTGAAAGTATCAAAGCCTCAGTCCACAGAGAAATGCACACAGCCTGTATTCAGAAACTGAGCCTTAAAACCAGCCGTCAGGACTTCTGGAACTTTGTGATGTCACAACAAAGCTGTAACTGCTCTCAGCCATGCCCCAAGCCCCACTCACCTGGACCCACCATCCAACCTTGCAGGATTTGGTTTCTCTGAGTGTTTACCTGAAATTGCTATATTTTTATTCAATCACTCAGAAAACAGTCAGCCAATCGGTAGAGAGGCTCAAAGCCTCCTCTCTTCTGATTGGCTCACCAACCTGTTGTTACTAGAGCTCCAGAGAGAAGCCTGAGAGAGGAGATGTAAAACATCATTGAGATTGTTTTTTGGTTCTTAAAACCACAAGTGTATCTTCTTTTGGATCAACACAGGATCTGAAATCATTACCATAACAATAATCAATACAGATGATGTTCTCTTGAGTTTCAGTTGCAGGAAAACAGTAGAAAAAGTACATCCAACTTTCTGAAACACTGTCACCTGGTTTGCTGTGATGTAAAGTCACTATGACAGTAAATTGGCTAAAACCCCTGTATGGTCCTTTAAAGTTTGTCTCTGTTATGTCCAAATCATTCAAGATACTCCAGTGTTACATTTTTGTCTTGCAACCACCAACAAAAAAACAACTATTATAAAAACTATGCGTCGTTAAAATTTCTGTTTAATGAGAGATCCACAGCTAACAGCTGGAAGATGCCAGTTTCTTTGAGGGCACTGGATCATGGGAACTCATCCTGCTGGTTCTCTCTGTGGTATTGTGGGCTACAGGAGAACTATTTTAAATTGCCTGTTTAGTGCTTTATATGCATCACCAAAATGATAAGATGATGGATTGACTGAAGTCTTGGACATCAGCAAACAGAACCGATACTGATGAGACCATGAGGTCAGAATAGCTCAGTGCGCCCGGGGCTGGTTTGTTGAAGCAGGATGAAGGTCTACAGTCTCATGCCATGATTATCCCATTGACTTGTTTTGTGCTTTTCTCTCCTCTTCCTCATCCTCAGGAAAAAAAAAAAAAAAACAGACATTGCACTTGTGACGTAACAAAACGCAAACAACAACGTGGGACTTTCTTTTGTGCAGACGTTTAACATTTTAAAACACACGCTGTCACCATCTGAGGGGCAATGCCTCAACAATAGAAATCATACATGGTGGATTTGACTGACAGCTCATCTGTGTGATGATGTCATTGCCTCTGGCTTCCCAGCATTCCCTGAAGTCAAGCTGTCTGGGTTGGGGATGTGGTGTAGATGCAGTCTCTTTTCATACTACTCAGTATGTTGAAGGGCACCATGACAATATGCCTGATGTCAGTGGGGCCTGGGGGTCTCTTCTACCTGTCCAACACTTTTATCAGAGCGAGGTACCGCAACACTGTGGATATTCACGGGCCCTAGAAGACAGAAGACTTTGCTGACCCCTGACCCCTGTTTTAATGTCACCAATCATTCAGAAATGTCCCTGGACTAACGTCCTGAAACATGACAAGGTTTCTGGAAAACTCATGTCCAGACTCTCATGACATTTGCTGTTGATTGGAATCCTGTCTCCACAGGATGAAGGTTAGCAGAGAGGCCCTGATCTGTCATCCTTACATTTTCAGCACCGCTACTGATCTTGACCTCAAACACGGCATGACGCGACCTTGTCACAAGGTGTCGCTAGCAGGGCTTTAAACCTTTAGTCTTGATCCAGGATGTCCATACCACGCTGCTGAATGGTTGATCTGATGGAACCTGGACATTTCAGTCGAGTGACCATAAACTTTGTGAACATTATGGGACAAATGTTGAGAATACAAATCCAGCAGACCTTCTTAGACACATCTAATGGCTAAGGACACACTTTACAATTGTTGAGCTGATAAAAATAAGATTTGACACCTGATCAGGAGTTTGACCAAGCTTGTTCCAGTCTGGGTCAGATGGTGTTGACAGCGGGAGTTTAAGTCATACAGTGGTGATCCAGCTGCTGCCTGTCATTCTCATTAAGACCATTTTAAATGTCTATACAGTATAAAGGCAGATGTCCATGTGTTGTGTGATTATAGATCAGGTCTAGCTTCTATATTAATACTGTGAAAGTATCAAAGCGCTCAGTCCACAGAGAAATGCACACAGCCTGT
>NW_019525661.1:197074-197734 GCF_002814215.2 Seriola lalandi dorsalis | reverse complement strand
GACTCACCGAACAAGTCCGCAAACGGGTCCCTGCCTCCGAAGAATTCCCTGAACACGTCCTCTGGGTTGCGGAATGTGAACTGTTCGTGGAAATGGTCTCCGTTGTGGAAATGGCTCCCTGAAACATCGTGTCAATCAAAACGTGTCAACTTCACACACTGTGAACCTGGACCAGAAGCACCCGTGGGCGCGTCGGTCGCAGTATTTCACTGAGATTTGAACAGTGCATCTTGACATTACTGTGCGGCTGCTCCAGAGCGCAGTACCATAACACATGACACCGGGCCGCTCTATAAGCACACACAACCTCTACATACATCAGACTCCATATAACCACATGCAGACACCCACACAGTCTGTGCACCATTAATCTGGAGCTTGGCATTTATTATCAAATGTCAAGCGAGGCTGCAGCGCATGCTTCTGCATGCTCAGTTTAATATTTTGCGCCTGCTGTTGCCATAGATGGTTTCTTCCTGCCTGCTAAACCCACTGTTATAGCGATCCAGCAAGGTGCAGGCACACCTGGCTTTTAAAAAGGGAATGGGAGATGGTTCTCTGACTGGTTTATTGTTATGCATATTACGCCGAAACACTCCTTTGATTAATTAAGAACATAAGTGCAACACATTTGAACCATGAGCCTGGAGCAGCGGCTGC
>NW_019525661.1:156314-197014 GCF_002814215.2 Seriola lalandi dorsalis | reverse complement strand
CCCCAAATATTTCTTCTTATGGATCAGCACTTCAAATACAACACAGGAAATGAGAAAGTATGGAACTTTAAACATATTTGATAATTACGCTTGGAACAAGACATTGACATCATGTCAAGAAACAATAAAAAGAAAACTGTTTAGTGTTTTAATCTAATTTTTTCCCTCTGTCACATGACTTAGTGAGACAAACTCTTTTTGATTAATGTCTGAGTCTGTGTTGATGCACTCAAGGATTAGAGTCCTCACATGTTTTTTTGCTACCTTTTGCAAGTGACAAAAAACATGACTAACACGACAGAGAGGAGTGTGTCCTGTCATTTATGTGTCCTTTGGCCACCAGATGTGCCCAAATGTCCAGATGTCATCAGTCACCCAACCTAGACCACGATCTGTTGGTATGACAGACCTGAATCAAGCTTACACAGTTCACCACAAACGACTCTGTTAGCATTTCTCATTCAACACTAGCAGCACCATGCTAACCTGTGCTCTGTGGCTTGGTGCATCATGGTTAAAAGGTGACGTCAAAGTGATGAGCCTTCACTGACTGATGATGTCACAGAGTTCAGGTGTCAGGTCAGGTGTCTAACCACATACTCCTGAGCTGCTACACACACACACACACACACACACACACACACACACACACGCTATTGCCAACACATTCACACTTATCCACAAAAACAGAGTTACAGTAACTTCAGTTCCCTCTACATCATCTCTAAAGTAAAAAAATGCTGCATGTTGTATCAGAGTACTGTACATCCTGGTGGTTGAGTGGTTTGGCTGAGATGGCTGAGATGGCTGCTTGTCTGTGTTCTCTCTTCTTCTCCAGCCTCGACTCGTTTCCACTTCCTGCGTCATCCCCTCTCTTCGTCTTCTTGTCTCTTTGCTCGGTTCTTCTCGCCTCCACGTTCTCCTCCACAGACAAGCGGAGGCCAGCATCACTGCTCAGCCGGGTTCATGTTGCTCGACTGCAAATAGTTGAGTTGAGCTGCCAGGAAGATTTTTTTCTTGGCGTTGTGTGAGTTTGACTTCTTTCCTTATCGGGGAAAAACCAAGAGCTTACGTATGTCAGACTGTTACCCCTTTGTTCTCGCTCCCTGTCCTTCCCTCCAGCCAGGGTTGGTTGATTTCATCCAAACGAAACACAATGACTGAGTGTAGATGCTACTTTAGCCACTGTCTTCACGTAGTTCATTGTCAGTCTGACCAGTGGAGACCACAATTATCCAGGGGGAATGATGCCAGAGAAGGTGATTTCTGACCACACCCAGCCATCTCTAAGGTTTTCCACATCCTCAGAAGTTCGAGGACATTTCTGAGAAACCTTTTTTGGCACTAAGAGAACAGGAGTGACAAGCATTATCATGTGCGTGTTAATGGAAGTACCCACCCAGTTGTGGCTGCTATGGGATATCACACAATCAGAGCTTCCAAACAGTGGGACGTCAACACGGTAAGACGGACATGACAGTTTTCTACTTGTGATGAATGAGGGATCATTTCCTCTCCACATCTCATTAGAGGGTTTTCTGTGTATTTCAGGAGTCATTCATGTTAAAGAGGATTATGTGATGAGTTAAAACTCATCTGGGTGGATGTGAATTTGATTTTATCCCAACCAAACAGTGCATCAGCCTCTTGTAGGGTTAGGGTTTGAGTGGCGAAGCACTCTGTGGATTTGCATTTAGTTCGTACCACACAGGATTTCCCTGATGAGTGGAAGTGAAAATAACAGCAACAACCCTACAAAGAACCCAGATACATCCAGCGACATCAGCTGACTTTGTGCTGAATCGCTCCTCTAATCATCACCGACGGAGCCCAACGCTGATGCCAAAGGATGGAAAAAAAAGGGGAGTGAGAGATGAAGAGTGACGTTGCTAGTAGTAACAAATTCTTATTGCCACAGTTTCTGTTGCTGTTTGTATGACGTATGAGCCCTGTACAGGTTCTGACAGCAGGGTGGAATTATAAAGTGGTCTCATATTCCAACCTTTCCTGCACCAGAGCGTCATCTTTGTACTGCAGCCGTGGAGGAGTCAGGGAGCAGTCTATGGCCAGGATTGCCTTGCGAATACTGCGGTCCAGGACGTGACGCTCCCAGGCCGGGTAGCGGTTCCTGCAAAGGTCTATCTTGATGACGGTTTCCTCGAGGCGCGGAGCGCGAGATGAAGGAGTGGACGGCACCGTGGGTCGTACCTGAAACACTGGCATGCAGCCGTCCCGCTCAGAATACTTCCCCATGTCACGCTCCAGAGTTGTGGTGGCGCCTCTGTTAGAGCGCAGTGAGTTGGTGGCACCTTCCGACGGTAGTGTGGAGAACTGAGCAGTGGGGTCCAGGTCAAGGCCCTGGCCGCTCAGCGAACGTCCAAAGCGTGGCCCGTTGGGATGGAAAAAGGCATAGTACATGAGCATGAAAACCACCCCAGTGAGGAAACTGCTGAAGATGACGCAGAGTGCCGGCACTGCGAAGGCGTCGGTGGTGTGAGGCGACCGGTACAGATACCACAACGCACTGAGAGCAGCGTTCTCCACCAAGATTACCAGGTAGTAGATGAACAATCGACACCTGTAAAGACACGTGATAAAAAGAATGAAACTCAGTCAGTAAGCTGGACAGATGTGTGGTTGGAAGTGCTTGTGTTGGATTGTTGCACTGGTCAGTTGCCTCATCCCTCCAACACAGATACCTTAACATCTGATAGTCACATTTATATTAGTAGAGGATGATTCCTAATGTTTTTGGTGATCCTCTCTAACTCTCTGGGTCTTAGTTAGGGTCAGCTGGTTTCAGTCCAGTATCAGCTGGTTTCAGTCCAGTATCAGCTGGTTTCAGTCCAGTATCAGTATCAGCTGCTTTCAGTCTAGTGTTAGCTGGTTTCAGTCTAGTATCAGCTGCTTTCAGTCTAGTATCAGCTGGTTTCAGTCTAGTGTCAGCTGGTTTCAGTCTAGTGTCAGCTGGTTTCAGTCCAGTATAAGCTGCTTTCAGTCTAGTATCAGCTGGTTTCAGTCTAGTATCAGCTGCTTTCAGTCTAGTATCAGCTGGTTTCAGTCTAGTGTCAGCTGGTTTCAGTCTAGTGTCAGCTGGTTTCAGTCCAGTATCAGCTGGTTTCAGTCTAGTATCAGCTGGTTTCACTCTAGTGTCAGCTGGTTTCAGTCTAGTATCAGCTGCTTTCAGTCTAGTATCAGCTGCTTTCAGTCTAGTATCAGCTGGTTTCAGTCTAGTGTCAGCTGGTTTCAGTCTAGTGTCAGCTTCTAGTCAAGCGCCCCAGTGCAAGAGCATGTGGTCTGTCTATGGCAGGGCTAAAATACAGAGGAAATTATTTGAATTAGTTATTGTAGCTTTACTGTGAATAACTGAAATATAAAAGCGAAGCTCTAACAGGTTACTTCCATACGAGTGAAACATAAAAATGATACAGAATTAATTTGCAAAGGACATATCTATATATAAACATAAAGTATTAAGAAAATACAGAATTGCAAAGTTCTATAATACAATGAAAGATTTTTGCCACTGTAACATTTTTACTTCAGGTGTACATCAAACACTCACCTTGTCCTTCCCTCCTTGACATTAAACCAGGAAAAGATGTAGATGATGCCCACCACCATGTCAAACACAATCTCCTCCCACTTGCTGATGCAGAAGTCAGTCTCACAGTGGACGATCCAGAAGGTCATGATGCACCAGTGCAGCACGATGAAGATGCCAAAGTAGAGCTGGAACACAGAGGCGAACAGGGCAAAGGTGATGACCCGCGCTGCGATGGTGAAGAAGTGCCAGCAGAACTGGATGATGACGGCCAGGTAGCTGATCGGCTTCTTGTCGTCCCGGGACTCTCGCAGGGCCTTCTGGTAGGAGGCCAGGGCCCAGGCCAGAGAGACCAGGGAGGCTGCAGCTGTCATACCTGCAGCACACGGACACACATACTGTACATTACAGGGAAACTCTGGTCCGTACAAAGACTGGTACAGGATGTGTCTACTTTAGCTTAGCACAAACACTGGAAGCAGGGGGAAACTGTTAGCTTACAACATTGTTGAACAAACACTGATAAATAGAATATGAATTCAGTCACTTCATGGAAAAGGTTCCTATTGACCTGAGTGAGTCCTGAGTCCTGGATTGCAAAGATCTCTGCAGCACAACATGTTTTTATCTAAGCCTGATACTTTCATAGGCGATGAGGTATGTGGGACAGTTGAGACAGGTGAGACAGATGAGATGGGTGAGACAGGTGAGACAGGTACAGTGGCCCTGAGAGCTCAACACACTCCTTAAGAAAACACAAACAAGTTCAGAAAATGAGCTAAATGTTTGTTTGGCTGATTATAACATCACATGATTCAGATATTATTGCAGATATCTGTTTTTAACAAGTGCGTCCCTGGGAACACTTCAGGTGCTGTCTGTGCTATTTTCAGACTTGGTTGTGTATTCGGTTGCGTTGTGAGTGTTTGTGTTGTCAGATTGATGAAGATGTTTTTTAAGCTGCAGTGTGTTGAGCTCTCCGGGCCACTGTCGATAAGTGAGATGGAAGAGACAGGTGAGACAGGTGAGACAGGTGAGACAGGTGAGACAGGTGAGACTGGTGAGACTGGTGAGACAGGTGAGACAGGTGAAACTGGTGAGACGCGTCAAACACAAGGTTTTACACACATTTAGAACGACTGGAAGCTGAAAACCAACAACTGATAGAAAAGAATATAATCATTGCACATTTTGCTTCTTCTGCACTCGATGCTATAAAAAATTTGATAAATAAAAAGTATGAATCTTTAAATCTGGATAATGTTGTCTGTCCACCTGGTAGTAATAGAATAGAATAGAATAATCATAAATAAATCAATAAAAACATGAAATATGTCTCTGGATCTCTGGATAATGATGTTTGATTAGAGGCCTTTGCCTTCACACATGGGACCAGATGTATAAATTATTATAACATAGTTTTCTGAACTGAGCTGAGGGTGATACCTGAAAAATAAGGTGAGAGACAAAATCTAACAATAAAACACATTTCATTTCAGTTGTTTCATTTATAAAACATGGATCTTTTTAACTTTTAAAGAGAGAGAGGCCATCCTGTGGTCCGTCAGCTCATCACATCTGGATCACTGCAACAGTCTTTATACTTGTGTCCAGACTGTACAGAACTCTGCTGCTCGACCTTTAACACGAACCAAGAGACGTGACCACATCACTCCTGTTTCAGCCTCTTCACTCTGGCTCTCAGTACATTTTAAAATACATTTTAAGATTTTATTGATTACTTTTAAATCTCTCTGTGGACTCTCTCCCCGTTATATCTCTGATCCCATGGTTTCATACTCACTAGTACGAACCTTGAGATCCTCGGGTCTCTTGTCTGTTCAGAGGCTGAAAACTAAAGGGGACAGAGTTTTTGCAGTCGGGGCCCCGAGGCTCTGGAACGATTTGCCCGAGGAAATCAGGTCGACTGAGTCTGTAGCCTCCTTTATGTCTCTTCTTAAAACGTACTTTTGTCTGAAAGCTTTTCCTGGTTTTACTTAAATTGAACTTTCCTTTGAGCTGCTTTTATTTCTTTTAAAATGACTCTGTACTGGTTTTTTATTCACCTAATCACTTAATTTATTTATCTTCTCTTTGAAACCTGCTGATTTTTTGTTTCGTTTTATTTTTTATTTTTATATATAGTTTTATTTTGCATTTGTCAAACACTTGGTAACTAAGTGCTCTATACATTAAATAAAATAAAGATTATAATCTGCAAAATGTCAATGGCTTGTTTTCTAAAGCAAATTTTGATTTATTACTCTGATCTGCACGATTATATTGTTCTTTTTTATTTACAATAGATGCATCTGTTTGCCTCTGTTTTGTTATTATGATGATGATTATTTTTTATTGAGACTAACGTCTCTTTGGATCTATAGATGTGTAAGTGTGTGTGTGTGTGTTACCTTGCACAGCCTGCAGCTTGTGTGTCTGAATGATGATGCACAGCTGCAGCACAAGTTGTGGAGCGCTCTCCAGAAAGGTGGCCAGTAGATGCAGCATGCTCACGTCTGCGAACTCGTAGACCATCCTCCAGTAGTAACGCCAGCGCTCCGTCTCAGCGCTCTGGCGGCTCCGAATGCCCAGGTAGATGGTGTGGAAATACCTGGAGGAGAAACATCATGCCTCAGCATCAGTCAGGAAGATCCTTGCGGCCTACCTATGACCGAATCACAGCCGTGCTGATATTCAGCACAACATCACTCCCTGTGTGTGATATTGCTTAAATATCTGAAGAATAACCGAAGAGCTGTGTTAATCTGTTTCACCTCTGACCTGCCTGTGATTGGGTATGGTCAGAGACGTGCTCTATGGCCCCTGTAACCACACCCCAAAATGATGTCACAGTGTACCGACACACCCTGGAGTACACTTCTATATCAGTGCAGTAAAGTGAGAAGTTAAACCACAAAAACAAGATTTTCAGCTTCTGTTAAGCTTCTCTTTAGCAGGCGTAGCTACCTTTGACTACTATGATAACAGTCATGGCTTGTTCAGGTTTAGGAAAAGATGGTGATTTGGGTTAAAGTACTTCCTCAACATTAGACAATCTTTGTTGTCATGGTTACAATATAAACAGCTACTTTCACATGGGAATGGAACTTTGTCTCTCTTTATACTACGTCACTGCACTTTCCCCTTTGCTCCTGTCATCATTACTATGACCACTAGATGTCACCTAGCAACAAAACCTAACTATGGGTCATAATAACCAGCTGCATAGACGACCTGTGGGCTCGTTCTTTTTACAGGAGGACAGTCTCTAATTTAACATAAGCCTACCTCACCTGTTTAAAGTTAACACCTGGAACAAATAATGCGAGCAGATTTCAGTGCACACTAAATCATGAAACTTAGTCTGAATCCTGCAGATGCTGCACAGCTCGAATTTGCTTCATGTTCACAAAACCCTATAATAAACTCTGAAAGCAGGTAAAGTACCTTTCAAGGGCAGGAAAATGTCAGCTTTTTTGTGGAGCTGTTGTGTCTAAACTAAAGTTTCACTGTGCGGTTTCATCAGAAGAGGCTGGATTGCAACATGGACATCGCCTGAGCAGCTCACTCGGCAGCTCCTGGCAGCTCAGCTCCAACTGTAGACTGCAGTCCTGAGGCGAGAGCTCAGTTAATGAAGTGAATTCATTTCTACTTTTATTCTGTCTGTGGCCTACATTTCTATGTGTGTGTGTCTCTCTCTCTGCCAGGCTCCCTCATTCATTTCCATTGTCCCTCTCCCTCTATCTCTGAAATATCACCAACACATGGCGGCCGTTTAGCAGCATGCTAATGGGCCGTGAAATGAAGTTCCGTTGTCAATAAAGAATTTGAAAATTAAATCTGGGCCGAGGGCATTAAAGCTGCAGCCTGTTCGTGGACAGATGGACCTGACACATCTCTCACTGTGTGTGTGTGTGTGTGTGTGTGTGTGTGTGTGTTGGTTCAGGTCTTTCTAAGTCTACAGATAAGACTTGTTAACCTGCCATTCAGTGTCCCAGTTCTGACTGCTTCGCTCACATCCACTGAAAACAAGAGTAAGGTCATTCAGTTTCATATTCAGCCTTCAAGAGAGGTCGTCACTATCAGTACTGCCAGTATTACCATGATAATATTACTCTACAAAGACACATAAATCTGGATATTCAGATGATGAGCATTTTATCACGGATCCAAGATGATTCAGATGATTGATTCTGTTTGATCATACGTTAATGGCAATGGACCATTTGTCTATGCTGAGCAGGAATTAGTCTAGGAGCAGGTGGGTCCACTCATGAACCATCTGAACTACAATTTCATTTGTGGCCACGCACAGTATGTAACTTCCTCTCGGGCTCTCTCAATCAAAATAATAACAATTTTTTTTTTAAAATCAATTTTGAGCTTCTGTCTTTCATGGTTTACCTCGATGGACACTTCATGTTTGGACCTTTGGACTCTTTATGTTTGGACATTTGTTTTAGTTTTATTTTGTAATCACTTCCCTTGTGTGCCTCATGTAAGTTTGCTCCCTGTCTTTGTCTAGTGTTTCCCTCCTTGTTGATTGTCTGTCCTGCCCTAATGTGTTTCAGGGTTAGGGATTTCTCTGGTTTGAGAATTGATGGAAACATTTGGGATAATGTAAGAACACAACTCAACAACATATAGAACAATCCATTCAAATCCAATTAAATGATTTCCCACCCTGTCTGGTTCATAGTAAAGTTGTAAGTCTTGGGTCAGGGCACCGGGAGGCTGAAAGGTTTAGGATTCTCACCATGAATCTCAACGTCACTGGTTCCTCTGCTGCCACAGACCTGCTTCTCATTTCCTGTCATCTCTCTACTGTCTATTGCATAGTGGTGTCAGTATGCTTTAAATGAGCTTGTAACAAAGAGTTAATTTATTACCAGCAAAGGATAAATTGCACTCAGTGTTCGAGCAAAGTGGGCACTTCATCTAGGCACATTTGCAGTTGTTTATCACTGTGCACTTAAGAAGCTGACAGTTGCACACAAGGTGTCTTTTGTTTATTAGTTATTGAGTATTTATTGAATAATTTAACATTTTATGGTTCTGAGTCTTCCAGACACTGCAACAGCTACTTTGTGTTTGATTGACAGTAGCCTGTAAAACAAAGCACTGATGTCACAAATCATGTTTGGTTAACAAGTGTGAAAATGTTCTCTCTCTGCAGTATATGGTGCAATAGGAGTGCAATAGTATAGGTGCAATGTAATGTACTCGTGGGGAGCTCATGTCTTTTCCTGTGTCATCTCCAGTGTTTTCGGGAAAACACATCCCTAGGGATCCAAACACCTTTCCAAGGTTCTGAGAAAAACAACAGGATGAGATAATGTGGTGGAATTGATATTTAGGTGTTAAGTTGTGGTTTTAGATTTAGATTTAGATGTCGAAAGTGGAATACATGCTGCAGTGGGAAGGTATGATGACCAGAGGTGGAAATAAGCCTGCCAAAAAGAAGAACAGATCATCAGGCAACCAGAAGGCTGTGGCAGCAAGTAGTCCCAAAGATGGAGGAGCTGGCAGGTCTGGTTAAACCTCTCATCCTGTTTCAGGCAGCCAGAGACCAGAAGATGGAGAAAGATTATTCTCAAGAGTAGAGATGGAAAAACAAGCAGCATTAGTTTCAACAAATTCAGCACCAGATGAATGCAGTTCAAGAGGATAGGTCTATCATGCCTCAGGTCTGACCAACATGAGGCCACCACTCCAGAGAGTGATTACTGCTGATGATGACGAGAATGACTCACATGAAGGGGCCAGAGCCACAAGGAACCCTGTTTGCTCCCATTAGCCCCTAATGACGACATCAAATACTTCCTCACCACAAATTTGCTGGTGGTCCAGAGATGAGCTGGCTGTTTGCCTCCTCCCTCTGCTTACAGGTAAAGCCTGAAGCACCTATGTCCTCATGGACATTGCTGACTCTGAAGGCTACGACAAGGTGAAGGAGGCAATCCTGGCAAAGTATGACATCACAGCTGACACTTACTGGCATTGCTTCCGATCCCCAAAGACTGACCAATGGGATACTCTATGTTCACCTGAAACATTAAACCTGAAACCTCTTAACAGATTGTGATTGTTGGATCGTCTGTTTTGGAAAGTGTGGGAGAGGGGGTTTGAGATGGTGTCAGATGATCTGACAAGCACTTAGCACGTGGTTTGAATTACTTGATACTGAGGCCTTTGGCCTGGCGATGTGTGTAATTAAGGATGAAATGGATGAATGAAATAAAGCAAAAATAAAAACTCTGGTCTTTATTCAGGTTCTCAGCACAGGGTCTAAAAGATTTGAGTGTGACTTGGGTTCCTGTCTCAGTTTTAGTCCCATGATAATGCTCGTGATGATGAAGAAACATGTCACCCAGTGCAACATGGTAACTAAATTATTTGTTTTTAACAGTTTTTTGGACAACAGACGAATAAGATGAATCAGGCTTTAATAATCCATAACGATGGATGATGTTTCAAACCAAGAGTAGGTAGAGAATGAGGGAGAGAACCAAATACTGAACCCTGAGGGGACGCCTTAGGACAGAGGAGTAGAAGAGGTGCAGTTACTGATGCTTATAAACTACCTATCGATGAGATAAGACCTTAGCCTGGAGGGGGGAGTACCGATGATGCTGGATGGAGATTGAAGATGAGTAGGGACTGATGGTGCCAAAAGCAGCATTGAGGTCAAGGACAAGAATACTGAGGTGTCCAGAGATTGTTAGTGATTTTGAGGAGGACTGACTCTGTGCTGTGTGCATAATCAAGATTGAAATGGGTCCAACAGATTTTAGGAGATGAGTTGGACTTTGAATTGTGAAATGATGACACCCTCACAGGGATTTTGGAGATGGGCTGGAAATTGCTCAGGATTTCTGGATTGAGTCCAGGGCTTTTGAGAACAGCATCAGCAGCCAGTTTGAGTGGTTGTGGAACAGATCTGGAACTCAGAGACGAGTTTATGATTTCTGTGATAAGTGTAGAGATAGTCCTTAACAAGAGTTGATGGGGTAGAGTACTAGTTTTTCATACCCACCATAAGGCTGAAAAGTTCCACAGGGTGGACGAGAGAGAACTGAGACAGGGGGGATGGTGAGGCTGCTGTAGATACTGTCTATTTTTGTTTGGAAGAATAACAGGAAGAAATTGCACTTGTCGACTGTGAAGGATTGAGACGTGTGATCCTTGGGGCTGAGAAGTTTGTTTACTGCAGACAAGTGAACCTTGTGATTAGTTTAGCCAGAGTGTATGAAATGTGAGTGGTAGCTGGACCAGTTGAAGGTCATCTTTGTAGGCTTAGAGATGGACTGTTAAACCAGTTAACCCAGTTTTCTTGATGGGTCTTTCAAGCTGGAGCTTGCAGGAATTCATTTGATGATGTACAGAGGTACACCAGGGGCTGAATGTGACTCTGTTCTGGTTTAGATGGGAGTCAGCTGATCAAGACTAGGGGAGAGTGTGTCATTGTAGTAGCTGACAAGGTTGGTTGGATTGTCAGGCACTGGTGGAGGGGATATGGACATATAAACTTACGTCAGATAGATTTTTAATACCTATTAATATTCACTCCGACCACAGGTGTACTACGCACATGCACCATCCAGGTACAACAAAAACCTTCATAATCAGACTGGCCATTGGGCACACTGGGACAAATCCTGTTGGGTCACCACATCATTGGGCCAATGAAGCGTCAAAACATGCATAATATTTTTATTGGCCATGTTGTGTCAGTCTCACTACAGGCCATCTCTGTGTGCCTGACATTCGGGGTGCGCATGACTGAGCCAGGACTGGGCTCACTTCACCAACAGAGGTGTAGTGCTGCTGGAGCGCAATAGAATGACACACTGCCACTTTTTTATGACTCCGCACTGGCTATAGACCTCAGAAAACAAAAAACACTAGCCATTACTCAAGACTTCACACAGCAATTATAACAAAATTTCACACAAATAGTTAATATTTTATATGACTCTGGATAAACACGGATGTAACCTGAAACTAGTCTGAGTGGCAGAAGCATACAACCAGTGGTAATTATAGTTATCCAAGTAAAGAAATACAATATTTGCAGTCAAATAATCCAAGTTAAACTCATATATATTTTCAAAGTGCTTGAAGATCCAATCATCACTAAACTGTATGTTGTGCAAGAGCCAATAAAAACAAATTGAATGGTCAAAGTTGTCATATTGACATGGAAGATATAATGACTGAAAGACAACATTTTTTCTACTGAGCTAACGTTAAGTAGCAAAGATGGAAAAGCAGAAATCATCCTTCATTCATCGTTCACTCTTCTGATGTTTCTTTATCTGTGATGCATTTACATAAAAACATTAAAGTCAGCCTGTTAAACCTGGACAGTTTGTGCTGCTGGAGATGAAAGCTTGTCATATTCTCAACATGATGAAACTGTTCATAAAGCCAGTCTAACATCTGATCAGTTACAGCTGACTAATGTGTGTAAACCTGCCACCGTAGGAACAGTGGTTACATAACCTTCTTAATGAGCCACAACTTAACCGTTCATGGTGTGCTATGGTACTTCAATAAATACAAATATACCTCACACAGATGCCCCGCTCCACCCCCACCCCCATCACCCCCCAACCCCATTCCCCGGGCTGATCTTGGGGGAGACACTGCTTTGATATGCATTAGTGTTCCAGTGTGTCTTGTGTGTGTGAGTGAGGAAGTGAAATCAAGTAGTGCAGGTCAAACATGTGCAGACTGCTGCAGCACTGGAAGCTGGCATGTTGTGTAACGGCAGAGAGTCATGGGAGAGCTTTCTAAAAACAACCTGAGTGAGGAAGAGAGGAAGAGGAGGAGGAGGTGAATAGGGGGAATGGAAGGTTGGGTATCCTGTATAGACATTAACACAGAAAGTGTATTAATTAAAACTGATACCAGTCTGTGTACAGCTGTTTACTTCATCAGTAGCATCAGGTGATGTAGACAAGGACAATGAGTTCAAGCTGTTCTATAACAGGTTTGACACCGCCTCATCTGTTCTCTCCCACTGCTTCAACTGCAGCTTCTCCTACGGCATCTCCTCCACAACCTGACACTGCAGCTGCAACTCCCTCCACACTGGGGTCAAGTCTCCTGTCCTTTACAGCAGAGGAGGTGAGGGCGGAGCTCAAGAGGCTACATCCTAGAAAAGCAACAGGCCAGGAAGAGGAGTACAGGGATCTGACGATGGCCTTCAGTGAATGGAGCAACAAGAACTGCCTCCCTCTGAACACCTCCAAGACCAAGGAGATGGTCATGGACTAGTTTAGATCTAGCCCCAGCCTGCTGGAGCAGCAGCATGTCCGACATGAACACAAAGAGACTGGACAATCTGGTAAAAAAAAGGCTGGGTCTGTGCTTGGCAGGAGTCTGGACTCACTCAGGACTGTTGTGGAGAGACGCATGCAATGTAAGATGGAGGCCATCTTGGACCTCAGCCAAAGAAAGTGAATCATGAACTGGACTAATTTAACTATTATTGTTCATTATTTACTATTAACTATTATTATTACTGATGCTGGACACCTGAACTTACCCTAAATAAAGTCTATCTATCTATCTATCTATCTATCTATCTATCTATCTATCTATCTATCTATCTATCAGTTTATTAGTCCCAAAACCAAGAGAGATTTTGATTTTGAACATAGGAATTTTTACATTGATAAAATTAAAGGCCCTGTGTGCAGGATTTGAAAATGTCATAGCATCCCAGTGGGACTTTTTCAGATCATTAGCCACAGCCTTTTAGTCGCTAGGAGTCACCACTAACCACCATCATCCCTATCATCATCACCAAACACACCGTTGTTATCTCCATGACAACATCAGCTGACTGCGAACACCGGATCCAAAACACTCAGCATCTACTGGAGGAGGTCAAAGGTCATGGGGCAAGAGAGGGATTAAGGAGGGCATTCAAGAACTGACCCCAGAGAACATCTCTGCACAGAGCCGTAAGTTACCATCTCTCTCCAAATACATTTTTTTGCAGTAAAAGAGTCATCTACCTGGTTTTGATGCACATTTTCAATTTGCACATAAAAAAAGGTTGGGAGAGGAGAAAAAGTTGGTGTAAATGTCACTCGAACTTCCGCTCCAGGAGAGATGAAAAAACATCAGGCATGTGTGGACCAATGAGGAGACAGTAACATTCTTTGAATTAATATAAGACACAACCATTTCCGTTGTCCAGTGTGCAGCTCTACGCCATCAAGCTTTCCATCACATTAATACTGTGATGAAGGTTCATTTGTGTATTACAGTAGGTTAGGCACTCTGTGGGTGGCAGGGACCAGCCAATCAGAGCCCTTGTTATTGGTTAGCCTACAGTAATAGTTTCATATTGTTTTTCGTTTAGCTGTAGTTGTGGTGGGAAGCGGGTGAAAGAGAAGGGATGCATCGGTAAGTTTTACATCCCTAAGTCATCTGGTGTATGTGTGCTTCCAGAAACATGTAGGTAGAATTGTGTACTATACATATTCTGTGCCTCGAGTTTTATTATTATTTTTATATTATTTATTATAATAAAGCATAAAGTTCGCTAGCTGCATGTTAACACTTAAAACAGGGATAGTAAACCAGTGATTTGCTAATTAGCAAATTACCTACTAGGTTAATGTAATTTGTATAGAGAGTCAAATATGTTACTAGTAGCAGATTTCTGAAATGAAAACTGGGGACAGTTCTAGTTTAGCGGTCAATATATGATTAAAATGTCCAATATTTTTTACCTCAAATAAAAAAGGGGGACAGTCCTGGTTTCATGTATTTTGTTGTACTGTAATAAACTATGGTGAAGGACGACTGATATAACAACAACTTTGAAGCAGCCGTGAAGTCCTATTGCCTATATCTATTCCTAGTAAGGGTGCACTGATCAAAAGAATCAAAAGCATTTTTCATAAAACATTGTAATTTTGTCATGTAAAGTTCATTGCAGACAGTCAGGCAGCTTCTTCTTCTTCACTTCTTCCAAAATAAAAACTATTTTTCAAGTTCTAGATGGGGTTCTTTGGTTATATTTGAATTTATGGATAACTGTTCTGATGCTTTTAGCTTTCTAAACTGCTATCGCTAGCAGCCAGCCCCCTCTGTTGGCCAAAACAAGCACAATGCTAGACGTCTGTCTGTTTTATTCACAGTTAAAAACGGGGACAGCTCCAGCCAAGGACAGGCCACCAAAAATGGGGACCCCAGAAAACAGGGACATCTGTTTAATGATTACTTAAATAAATCACACACACATGCAGAAACCTCACCTGCTGTTAATAAACCTAAGTTGGGGGAACATCCCAACATCCCTGCATTCTGGCCGATGCACCACAGTGGTTACATACTCCCCACCAGTTACAGTTACAGTCAGAGTTATCAGGCCTCTCATACAAATACATACACAGTTTTCCTTTGTTTGAGGTTTTAATTTCATCATCTCGTTGCACCCTCTTCTTCTGCAGTGGTATAATGGCACCTGAAAATTAGTGCCACTTACTGCTCTTGACGAACCAACTCCTAACATTTGCATAACAGTAGTGGAGGGAAACACTAAAATTAATTTATTCATATTTTATTTTTTATTAAAACAGAAATTTCCTTTGGTACATTTTTCTCAACCGCTGAACTACCGTATTCCTACACAGAAGCGCACCAACAGAGCGCATTGTATTATGCCGCTGGTCAGCTGAGTGAATCAGAAAGAACTAAACTTCACTTTGTTTGACGGAAAGATAAAGCACTGAAAATATTCTAAATGAAGCGTACATTCAAACGGATATTGGATTGTTTCGGTGGCCTTCTGTTAAAAGTGTGTAAAACAGGTTTTTCTGCTGGCCCCATGCACACAAAGCCACACATCGCTCCTGGCTGCGCGCTGATCTGAATCTACTGCAGGTAACACACTGACTATGCATGACTACCTCACACAAGCCCACGTCGAACAACCTGAGCTATCCCTTTAAATGAATTGATATTGAGTGGTTATTGAAGACCTGTAGGACTCTTTCTCAGATGTAAGTGGACAGAGCTCAGTCTTGGACAGGTCCAGGACTTGACAGTCTTACAGCCATGTTGTCACTCCTGTCCATCCCTGTGAACCCACATCAGCCACCATTTCAGTGTGTGAGAGGAGGGTTCAGGGTACACTCTGGTCCTAGGCCTTTTTCACATTGTTCCCTGTAATGATAACATCAGTTTGCACAGGTCTGATACAGATGAGACTGAGAAATAAGACAACACTGTACTGACTTATTTATATTCATTTTTACCAGCCGCAACTGCTGGTACTGTTGTCACATTGTGAGTCTGTGTGTGTGTCATCATGGCAAAATGTGGTCCTGGATAAACCTACTGTAACAGAAACCAGCACAGAACTGTCTTGTTGGTCCGTGGACAGATGTTGTCACCATTATAGCGTCACAACCTGCAAAAAAATACAGTGAGGAAGCTGTGCAGGCGTGTAGTATAGACGAAAATGAAAGTGAGTTTGAAGATGGGTGAGTTCTGATATTGTATGAGACAAAGATTACCTTGATATTTTTCTCATAGTTTTCTTATAATATCCCAAGATGTAAATTTAGAATTTGGATTTTAGAAAGTAAATGTGAACTAATCATAATGTATAAACATGTTTTCATTTAAATTTGATTTTCTTTGATAATCAAGTACCGTCACTTTAAGAGAGCGCACCTGGCACATTTACTCCAGCTGTGGAACAAAGGAATCTAGTGGAGGCTAAACTAGCTGTGGAATCATATGGTTTTCTACCTGCTTGTGACGCGTGAGTTTTCAACAACAACGAAAGCAGAACGGATTATTGTGTGGAACTACGTCGGTCGGACACGTGTATGACCACCAGCTAATTATTGTTACTGCCACAGAAAGTCGGGGTTCAGGAAGGATGCTGGACATACAAAGCTTGTGAATTTCCTACCAACAGTCAGCACTGGTTTCTTTTAACCCTACAGGAGACCTTCTACTAAGTTTACAATTCATTTTCAAGATACTTGTTAAAGCTGTAGTATTTACTCCAGAACAAACTGAAAGCACAGCAGCAGTTCTCTATTTGCACGTCCAGTGTTCCCTCTCTTTTAGCTCTGTGTTTGGTCTCCTCCTGCTACTGAGGGAAACAGCTGATGGTCCATGTCCACCTGTCTGTCTGCTGTTGGTGCTCAGCAGGTAGAGGACAGCACCAGTGTCAGTATAAAGAGTACTTACACCCTTTCTCATATAGATGAGTAAGTACTCTCGTGTACTGTACTGTACTGTACTGTACTGTACTGTACTGTACTGTACTGTACTGTACTGTACTGTACTGCACTGTACTGTACTGTCTATTGGAACCAACTTAATACTTCTTACAAACAGAGGACGGGGAGAATCTGCAGCCACACTAAATCTGTTGGTTTGTATGTTTAAAGTACTAATACACCAAACACAATATGTAACAAGGATTCATTCTTTCACCAGTGAAATTCAAAATACAAAAATAAGAGCTGAACTATTACAGAGGACCTATTATGGAAATCTTTTGTGTTCATCATTTCATTCTTGGTGTCTATTAAAATAGATTTACATGCTTTAAGGCATTACTTTTCTTCTGCTGTACATTTTGTACTGTACTCTCTTCCCCCTCTTTCTGAAAGGCTCTGTTAGAGCTCAGGGCTCTTTAAGGCCCCTCCCCTTCACTGGAGGTGACCAATCAGAGCCCAGTGTGCTGTAATTGGTCAGATTGCCAGCAACTACCATGGCAACGACATGTCCCGCATGTCTTGTGTAAACAAACTTCGGATGACAATATTCATTACGTGGAATATTAAAGGTATTATTTACTAAAGGAATATAAATAACGGAGGAACAGACAGACGGTCCAAAGGTAGGGAGTCTCCACCGCTTCACCTCCTGCTGGTTTACGATGCTGGTAAATCTGAATGAATTTATTGTAGTGCTCATAGTTACTGAAAAATGCCAAGCTTGCAGGTGGGCAGCACCAAAACAAGTATTGACGTCAACAGGACCAGGAAGTAATGTCTGGAGCCCAGACAAGGCGTTTTATACAAAGGAGAAAATTGGGTTTTTACCCTGACGGAGTTTCTGCCTTTGATGTAAACTTTGATCCTTGTGACTCGTGAGATCATTTACATGCACAAAAACCTATATAACACACTATAGGTAAGGAAAAACCCAGAAAAACATAATAAGTCCCCTTTAATCAAATATAATTAAAATCGCAATAACTCGCAATATCCAAATTGCAGGAGCTGTCATTTTTCTGATAAAGGTAAAATACATGACAACACGTGCGTCGTTGTGGTGCTACAGAGACGCCCCTCTGGCCAACAAATCATAATCTCCAGACATGAGGCAACACGGTAGTTTGGTGCAAGCCACAACAAAAATCACATCATAATCATTCCAACTGAAATCGTGACTCATATTGCAATATGATTTTTTTCTGCATATCGTTCAGCCCTAACAAAAATGAATGAGTAGTAATAATACTGTTTGACAGAATCAGACTGTGTAGAGAGCAGGCAGACTGTGATGACTGCTTCACATGTGAGGACAATCCACTGGTGACTGACTGCATCCAGAATAAAGCTCTTCATGTCCGTCAATAGCTCTTTAAGATGCTGCACACCAACTAAGAGTGATAATCAAGTTCAATATAATACAGTAATGTATTGATCTGCACATATTTTAATTACGTGCTTAAAACAGTAACTTGAGTGTTTAATTCTTACTCTAATTGTAAATCGTCTCTCTGGGCTTCAAGATTGTTTTATGGGTGAAACAACAACAAAATAAAAATAGAGATGTGTTATTTATTTCTTTACAAACAGACTGTTGAACAAATAGAGCGAGTGGGATCGATAAACCTTGAGATACCATCTGCTTTACACAAAAAAACTTTCTGAAGCACCTTATACATATTATTCTGGGTTTTTAACTGTTTTCCTGTTAGTATTTTCTCCTCCTTGAAATATTATTACTTTTTTCTGGTAATGTGACTTTTTTTCTCACAATATTACAACCTTTTCCTCAAAATATTATGACAATTTTGTTGTAAAATAACGACTTTATTTTCTTATTATGACTTTTTTCTTGAAATATTATGATTTTATTGTCAAAATTACGACTTTATTCTCGTGATATTATGACTTCATTCTTGAAACTTGAGATTTCTTTCTTCATTGTGGCCTGTAATACTCCCATCGTAACATGATTACCTTCAGTCAGAATGACCTCACAGTTGTTTTCATCCACCAACCAATCAGCTGCAGTTTGTCCAGACTCTGTAATATACATGTAGTTCTTGACTTTGTTAAGCCTCGTTATTCTTGTTGTGCTGCAGAGAAGCTACAAATCTACAATGTGCTTCACACACATCTTCAAGCCGACAGCGCAACCATCTACACTGTCACCACAGCTCCGAGGTGGACAACCTGAAAACACGACGCTTCCGGTCACAGCCTCACAGTCCTCAACTCCTCCTCTGCTCTGTCATCTTTACACCCTCACTTTCTAATATTAGGCAGAAAGACTCAGGCATGAAGTGTGAGAGAAATCCTGTTTCAGTCACGACACACTGGAGCACATGAAGTATTTCAGCAGTGCAAAACCCAGAGGAAAAATATACATGATTAGAATGTTACTGTTCCACTTCTCTTCCTCCGCAGACAGTGACACACACAGTGACAGACAGTAGACCTGCTGCTCAGAGCTGCTCTGTGAACAGCAGTGAAGTCACAGTGGTTTACTGATGACTGTAGTGACGTCACCCGCAAACCGCTCACATGTCGACTTTGACGCCTGACTCAGAGACGCACATGCTTCATGATCCCGGGACCCGGGGGCGGGGCTGGGTGGGGGACACGCCTCCTCCGACCACACGAACAACCACACAGGTCGTTTACTCCGACCCTCCGATACGACCCATGTCTCCTGAAATACCGCAGGGGTTGGTTGTCGTGGTTACAATAATAAACATGCAGACTGTACCGACAGCGGCGTACTGGAACTTCGTTGCCATGGTTATGATAATAATGGTCATAGCTTGGTAAGTTCTAGGAAAATGTTGTGATTTGGGTTAAAATAAGTACTTCCTACCACAACATTAGACGATCTTGTTGCCATGGTTACAATAATAACAATATGGTTGACTTTGTCGAACGGTCATGGATAATAATTCAACATAAACTTTCACATGCTCGAACATCAGTCTCTTGCGTCTTCACCAGACTTCCTCCTTTGCTCCTGTCATAATTACTACGATCACCAGATGTCGCCTAGCAACAAAACGTAACTATGGGTCATAGTAACCTGCTGCACAGAGGACCTGTGGGCTCGTTTACAGCTTCCAAAAGATGTCACATTGTTACCACTATGATATTAGCTAGTGTAACGTATTAACACAAATTTTGGTGATTAGTAATTAGTTTTACTTTTGAATTGTGAAGAGTTTCTAGACAATTATAAGAAGGTAGCACAGAATCATGTTAGTAGCAGTTGGGTTGTATGGAGAGCTGAGACAGTCGGTTAGTCGATCTACAGAAAATTCATTAGATAATAAACACACAGAACACAACCAAACTGAGTACAACTCTGTGCGGTATCACTACAATGGTAAATAGTAACTGTATTATTGGAAGTGTAGATATTTGATCTGATGTGTCATTAAAAACAAACAGGGTAGATTGACTACACTGAAAATACAGACTCCAAAGTCCAACCTCAATACAATAGAGATCACACCTGTGATTATCAGGGTTCATGAACAGGGTCATGGAAGAACCTGTGATCACCACCACTTCCTCACTTTGGTCCTGGGTTGTGTCTGATTCAACATGGCTCCACATGGCGAGGAGCTGCGTCAACAAGAAGAAACCAGATGAAGCATCTGCAGATACTGACCACGAGCGGAAAAACAGCTGCAGCACTGATCAAGAGGAACAGGAAGAGCCATTCCACCAACAACAGAAGAAGCAGTGACCGTCCTCAAAAACATTTCACTGTTTACACAACCCTACATTGAACAACAGACGGTAAGAGCTTCTGATTTCCTGTGGAAACTGGTGTTTCATTGCCTGATCAGACACTGTTGGAGGTCCACCTGTGTGGAAGGTGTCCAAGAAGAAAACCCCGGCTGCAACCAGCAGCTGTTTGCATCAACTCATCTTTGATTAAATCATTTTGTCTTTAAAAGTACCAGAAAATAGTGAGAAAGTCCAAGGTGACATCTTCAGATGTCTAGTGTTGACCAAAGAGATTCAGGTTTCAATGATAGAAAACTGAGAAAAGCAGAAAATATGTTGTTTTTAAATAATTAGTCAATTATCTACAAAATGTTGGTGAACAATTTTCTAACTGACCAGCTCTATTCCACACTAATGTAGGTTTGCAAGTTAGGTTTGTACCAAACATCAACAGACGTCTCATAAGGATAATCTGAGATGAATGTCACTAAATGCAACCTGTGTTCTTTTTAATTAACAGTAAGCGACACATACGAAAATTCACCTGATGTGTTTTCCAAACTCTTTCCACTGTCTGTCACCTCTGATGGACAACACAGGGTTAAACTGATGAACTCTGAAAACTGTAGCTGCTGATTCCTGTTCAGAGTCACAGAGCTGCCGCACCAGTGAAGCAGACAGTGAAAGACAGAGGCCGGTTACACACCGTCTGAGGGGGGCTCTGAGTGAGGGCCACAGCTACAGCTGAGGCCCCTGAGGTCCTGTGCTCTGGTTCTGGGGATGTGGGAGATTTACTGATCCACTGCTGTGTGCAGCTTTCAGTTTTGGTGGAAATATTTTGCCATGCAGGATGATAATCAGTGACCACCTTTATATTTTTAAATGTAGGTCACTGTATATCTACAGTACATACTGTAATACAGTATACTCTGGGCCAACATGGTACAGGCGACGTTACAGTAAAAGGCAGTTGTGATCCCTGACAGTTCCACGGCAGCTGATCTGATCTGCGCTGAGATGATGGAGAGCTCGGGCACAGCTGCTGAAGAGTGAGCATCTTACAATATGAGTCACCGTCATTGTTTAAAGGTGTCCGATCACTGTGTCTCTGCAAAAAAACCTTCACATGAAAAACAAAGACATTTAGAAAATGAATGTGTGGAGAAATAATCCGATAGTATAACCAGAGGGCTGCTGGTTTGTCAGTCACATCAAAAATAATATCTGCAGTCTTTAACTAAATATCTTTCAGTTTGAATGTGGCAGCTCAGACTTTCAGGTGTGAGATGTAAATTGTTTTGACCTTTTTTTTCTCTATTTTTTAACATTTGTAGGCAAAATGATTAATCAGGAAAATAATAATTAAAATAATGAGTTGATACTTGTAGTCCTTTTCTACTCCACTACCTTTCAGAGGGAAACAGCTGCGATCGCTAGTTAATTAAAAGTTTTATAGGCTATACAAAAGATCTGCTTATAAAATCTTATGCACTGTCATAGATTTAAACACCCAACAGCTACAGCAGGAAGATGCTGCTACATGTTAAAGATAGTATTAACAATCCAATAATTTCTTACACAATCATTTATCATAGGGTCTTTCTTCATGACTGATTCTGTATTTTTATGTTTAGTGAAGTAAAGAAGCTGAGTATCTCTTCCAGCACTGGTCGCTGCACAGGAGCCTATGTGCACACCAGGACAGGACAGTGAGAGTCTGGCTGCAGGCTTCACTTGTGATTCTGCTGGGTGATATTTAATATATGACTGTTGTCAACCTGCCTCCATGTGTGGCTTCTCTTGAGTTAAGGTTCATTCAAATTCATCCAGTAGCTGTTAGGCCAACCGTGGAGGTTCTCTCCAGTGAGAGGAAAATACCATCAGCGTCAGTTCACAGCTGACAGACCGGGACCAGCTCCCCTGTGTTTTTAATACAAGATGGAGAGGTATCAGTCCTGCTCAGCTTGTGTGAGCTGAGGGTGCAGAGGAGAGAAGTGACCCCATGTGTTGGCCCCTAACCCTAACCCTGTAGAGGGGAGCAGCTAAAGATGGCAGCTGGTAGCCATGCTGTATGAGCTGGCATCGTTCAGAGGCCACCATGGTGCCAAGAGTGCCAACTGCTGTCAGAGCAGTCCTCTGCTCATTCATTCATTCAGTCCACACACACATAAACAAACACACACCATACTCACACACCATCCCTGTTACCCATCCCAAGGCCTCCATCCCAGCCTGCATCCTACCTCCATATCTGGCCCAGCTGGAGGATGTGGATGATGGACTGGCCGAACCAGACGCAGAAGGAGTAGTAGGCCGACCGTTTCCTGTTCCTGCTGCCCACCGCGGTGCTCGCCGTGCTGTTGGTCGTGGTGTTCTTGCTGGCGGTCGACGCCTGTCTCTGCGGCGTGGCCGGGTGGTGGTGAGCGGTAACGTCGCCGTGCGAGGCCGAGCCGCTCAGGAGCTTATTCCCGTCCATGTGGGAGCAATCGGCGGCGGATTCTGCGCCGTCCTCGGTGCCGAAGTCGTGGACGAACCATCTGAAGCTGAAGAGCTGGACCGAGAAGGAGCCCAGCACCACGAAGAAGAGCGTCAGGCCGAACCACCAGTAATCGCGGCGGAGGTAGTAGTCGACCGATAGCCACACGTCGGTGCCCACATCGGCCAGATACACGGCTACTGCGGCTACGATCCACAGGCAGTCCCACACCGTGTATTTCTGCTGCTCCCTGCCCAGGCGAAGGCACGTCGAGTTGGTGCCTCCTCCACCGCAGCACCGCGACTCCCCGTTGGCGAAGTCCCCGTCCCCGGTGCCCGCAGAGTCGGGCTGGCCGCCCGGGTGGAGTCCCTGCACAGAGCCGGAGTGCTCCGAGTTCTGCAGGGGGGTGAAGGCCACGTCACTCTTCTTCATCTTCAGGACCCCGTCCGATTTAGCCGCCATTATAAGAACCCTATAATATTACTCTATTATTTTTGCTCCCTTCCTCCCCTCCTGCTCTCCTCTACCCCTGCCTCGCTCCGTCGACACCCTTCTGCGTGTCTCTCCTCCTCCTCCTCCTCCTTTCTGGGCAGGACTAGCTCCTCTACGCTGCCGCCTGCTCATAATACAGAATAAAGACAAAAAGGAGGACTGAACATGGCCCCGCGCTCGCCCCGATGCTTCGGTCCATATCACCTCTTCGCCGGGCTTCTCCCTCGGTTGATGATCCGCTCACATCCAGCCGACAGGAGGCGGGTTTCCGCTTTGTTTCCTCCGGCCTCCCCCTCGCCGATTCTGCCCCTGCGGTTCGTCAGTCTTCGCCCTCGATCAGTCCTGATGCTGAGGCTGATGTCGGGAATGGAGATTGAGGTGGAAACCGTAGCAAAGGAGAAGGTGGCGGAAGGCTGCAGCCATCTGCTTCTTCCATGGCACAGACTAAAAACTATGACATCATCCTCTTCTCTCTCTCTCTCTCGCTCACTCTCTCTCTCTCTCTCTCTGCCTGTCTTACCGTCTGAGCTCCGTTACAGCACAAACCAAACACTGCTCTCCTTATAATCCTCTAAACACACCCGCACGTCAGTCTACCTGTGAGCATGCAGCCCGCCATGTGAACCAGGAAATACAGAACAAGTCCTGAGGCTCCAGACCGGAGTTCAGGACCATGGACAGATCCCGCAGCCTCTGCTGCAACTTCACCCCGGTGTTAACCAAGTGTTTAAGCTCTGCTCACAACACGGACATCATCATTTCACACTGTGCAGCTTCATCTGTCCTCTTACTCAGACTGTGGCCACGTCATTGTCTAAAACAGCATTGTGCACAAACACAGACCGAGACCCTAGTACACTGAAGTCTGTGTTTCACCGCCTTTACTGTTTTCTTCAGTTCACTTCTCATTAGAAGACTGAAAACAAACTCTCTGTTCTTAGTCTGTTGGACTAAACCTGACATGCGTTTTTTTTTTTTATCTAGAAATCCAGTTAATCAGAGTGTGGAGAACCACAGAGTCACTGAAAACTCTTCCTGTTGCTCAGTAAACATCATATTTATACCAGTGGCTTCATTTGAACTCCCTGAGGCATCAACCAAGAAAACATTTCCAGATAATATTTGTTTTAAAGATAGTGAGTAATGCTGGATAAAAATAAAGTGTTTTTCTGCTGTCTAATACAGGACACAGAAGGCCAGTTGCACCAATCACCTTTTAGTCTTCTCCTTAAGGGTTCCTTAAAATGTTCCCTTAAGTATTTAAGCTTTTCTCCTTATCTTAATGTAAAATTTCAGAAATCACTTCAAGTCAGTTAAACCGTTGCACAGAAGACCTTAGCAACACCAGGAGGATGAGATAGCGGCGCACTTCTTTAATGTTACCAGCTTCCCAAAAGTGATAACAGGTATCACAAGTGCAAATGGAAACAAATCAACAGTCTCCATGGAAACAGTAGAATTTTACTGCTGTAAAATCTTTCATTGCTGTAAATTACTTAAGGAAAACTTTTAAGAGATTCTGTGTAACATCCTTAAGTTTCTCCCTCAGCTAAGGAAAAATTACACCTTAAACTTAATACTTAAAACTTAAGTAGAAAACTTAAGGTGTTTTGTGCAACAGGCCCCAGGTGTTTAACAACAGAGCCAAGTTTCCTGTGACCAGATCTTCATCAAATCTTTAATGGAATGTCAGTAAAAAAAAAAAAAAAAAGCTTATAGCCTATGCTTTGTTCATGCAGTTCACAATTGTTTTCCCATTGTCCAAATACATAGGAAACTCCAACAGAGCCTACATACAGCAAAAGCTGGGGATGAATCAATGCAGACAGCAACTAGGAAGTGAAAATAATAGAAGCACATTCCAGTAATGGGAGTATATTCTGACCTGCTGCAGGTCCGTACATGGGGGCAGTGTTTCCTGCCCTGTCAGTGACTCATGAGTCACTAAAAGCGACTCACATGTGACATTTGAGGTCTGTAGGCAATCTGGCATTCATGGGTGGAGTCGTAGGTGGGGCTGAGCAAGAG
Organism: Seriola lalandi dorsalis; assembly: GCF_002814215.2. Taxonomy (NCBI): domain Eukaryota; kingdom Metazoa; phylum Chordata; class Actinopteri; order Carangiformes; family Carangidae; genus Seriola; species Seriola lalandi. The sequence goes on along the minus strand of NW_019525661.1, from coordinate 171,486 downwards.
AAGAAAGACAAATCACCCTTAAAGGGCCACACACACCTACAGCATCCAACAGGCAGCATGAGCCGACAGAAAGCATCACAAGATACCACACACAGAAAGGGGATGAAATATATAACAATAGATTATACTTTGTGTTGCAGATGAGCATGTAGCATGGTTCCTCCTTCTCAAGATTTCCCAGAATGCAGCTCTAAGAACAATGAATTTAGTGTTTCTGAGTGTCATTTAACTGCTTTGTCTGTTAGAGGTCGTTGTACCAGTAACATAACAGAGTGGTCTTTATGATACTAATGTTTGTTCGTATTCAGAATAACTGTTTAATCGTCAAATCACAGCGATCCAAAGTGTTATCACTTTGTTACCTCCTGGTGGAATTACAGGAGTTCCTGATAGGCTGAAATAATGAACTGGCTCAGGCTAAGCTGGCACATGGGTCACTGGTTTTAGTTTTCTTCTGACCACACTGATCTGCTTCTCCAGCCACATGCACGCACCACAATCGTTACACACACTAATGATACAGCCGTAGGCATGACAACGCCCATCCACCCTTTTGTCTGTGTGTGTTTGTTGGCCACTTTAGTCCAGAATAAAATATATTGGAAACAACTGTAAATATGGCCATAACGTTTTTCTCATGGCATCACTGTCCTCAGATGGTGGAGCTACTGACTGAGGTGAGACACTGAAACTTATTATTGTTTATGCCACTAACAAATTTTTTACTTTTTTTACATCAAACAAGAGTCATTCAAAATAGTCATCGTGATTTCTCTTTCATGAGTTACTCTCTTCCATAATGAAGCTACAGGAATAAATATTGATATGTAATAATGTGTGTTCACTTCTGGAACCTCTGTTTTGCAGCTGGCACTTCCTCAGAGCTCTGACTAGGGTTCAGTTGATTATCATCAAGCTGAGGAAGCTGTGAGTGACTGGAGCTACCTCCACCTGACAGAATGCCTACGCATCTCCTGCTTTCCTACAGTACATAGCATGATTAACTGTTGATTATTCATTTTTTTCGGAACCTTCATTCATAAAACATTTACCGTCATACCATCAGGTGGTCTACACCAGCCTGACACTCCAGGCCAGTCAGATGACCAGGTCAAAGGAAATCCTCACGCGGTGCTCACAATGGCCAGTGTGGACAGACCCGCCTGCAGACCAAAAACAATACAAGTGGGTCACTTTTCATGACTCAGTCTGAAAACAGTGCCCAGTCACTTAGAGAGCTCGGTGCTCGAGCACTGACCTGCTGCAGGTCAAAACTACATCCCCAAGCCCCTCTCCAGAAGTAATCAAAGGGAAGGAAATCTATAAGAACAAGCGCCAGGAGAGCCATAAAGTACAGTACCTACAACAAGCAAACACATCAATAAACTCCATCCCTGGTTCAATGTTTATGTCAACGTTCAAGACCTGCAGAATGTCTCACTAACAAAGTCCTATGTGTGCGTGTGCGTGTGCGTGTGTGTTGGATAGTGTTATAACAAATCAAGATGGTTCTTATACTAACCCTATTATATTACATCAGATTAGTTAACACTACAGAATGCTTCACAGCAGAGAGAATGATGCAACCGAGCCCTGGGCTCTCTGTTACTACTCACAGCTGTGCTCTGTCTCTGCGCATAAGGAAATGAGGAAATGAAGAAGAGCTTGTACACAGCTTAAAGCTGTCCTCAGCCTCTGTCACACTCATCAGGATTGGCTGAGTTCACATGAGCGACCTTATATATTCATGATGGCCGTAACAACGGCGGAATCAGACATTTCTGCCTGATGTCTTCTTCTTCCTGCAGCACAGACAGGATTTAAGACTTCTAACTATTTAAATATGAGCTTGTTAATGTAGCATAACCCCAAGCACTGAAACATAATGAGCTGCAATGAGGCAAACGGTCAGATGACAACATCCGATGACCACAGCTGTTCGTTTTCAATCGTTTATATTTCATATTAGGTCATGATTTTGAATCTGGGACAGATGTAAGTAACAAAAGTGACAATATAATCAGTAACATTTTAAATTTAAACACTTATAAAAGGGTCCTCTGCTGTTATGTAACCTGCTTGAATCTAACAACCGTTACCAGTTATCTTTCCAGATTTGTCACTTTGAACCCCAGTAAATTACTTTTTTTTTAACCGGGTGTTCAAAGTCCAGACCAGCTGTGAAGAATAATAGGGAGGCATTGTTGTAACATTGCATGAACAGGGACTTTATTTCTCTCCTGTGGCCGGGAACAGAACAAACAGCTGTCCAGTAACTATTATGCTGCAACCATGAGCTCATCCAGACACTTTATGGCTCAGTTCCGTTACAAGTACGTCTGCATTAAGCCCATTAATGCTGTAAACGCATCTTTTCCTCGTCCATAGACCTGCATCGAGACCAAAACAGAAGATTTGGTGAAACAGAGCCAGATTGTGTGAATGTGAATTTGCTGGGCCGATGTTTCAGTGTGAACAGAGTAAACACAGCATCAGCAAAACGATGGCTAGCCCAGTGACTGTTGGGGGCTATTTGGCAGTACATTACATTATATTACATTCTTTTGTATTCAAACCATGTAGAAGCAAGAGCTAGATACACTCCACAATTGTGGAGTGTATCTCTTTTGAACACTGTCCTGCAGTAAACATACAAAACACTGTATAGATGAATGTGAAATATACAGAATATTAGTGGAATGTTCACTTGGAGACTCCCTTGAAGAACAGTGAAACAAAGAAGTGAAATGTACGGTCGCCCCGAGAACTCAGCGCACTACAGCTTAAGAAAACACATGCAAATAGACAAAAGATGAAGAAATTCATTAAACATCTTCATCAATTTGACAACACATAAGCTGCAAATACTCAGAACACAACAGAAGTGTTTCCAGGGGACAATGAAAAGTACATGTGTTGTCAGACGGATGAAGATGTTTCTGGAGTTGTTTGTGTTTTGTCTGTTTGCGTGCGTTTCCTTAAATTGTTCCCAGGACCACCGTAGAAATGTGATTGGCTCTCTACCCAACAACAATTGGATTTCATGCAGAGGTAATGCAGTTTCTTAGTATGAACACACAGAACATCTTGTCACACTAAACGTGACATCTTCACATTCTTCAGTCACATGAATCACAACAAGTAAATGAATAATAAAACTAATGATTCATGCTAGTTTACTTTCACAAGAGCCTTGACCAAGATGAGGGACCACAAGGTCCTCTGAGTGATGGTATGGCTCAATGTCCGGAGGCAGAGGAGGGCAACAGTTGGGTTGGGGAGTAGGGTATGACTATGGCTTGGATGTAGGAAGGTGCCTTTCTCTTCACTGCCCTGCACCAACAGGGGGCCAGTGTAGTGAACAGAGAAGAGGAGTGGTAGGAGTCACAGCAGTCCAGGAGATGAGTGCATGGATGAGAGTGATGACCATCATTCATGGTCACTTGTCACTTGAGTCAAAGTGGGCATTTGTGTAAACTTTGAAGGGATTCCCTTGAGGATCTCTGGAGATATTGCGTTCACGAGGCCAAAAATATGTTTTGTGATGTCACCGTGACCTTGACCATTGACCTTTAGCCACCAAAATCTAATCAGTTCATCCTTGAGTCCTAGTAAATGTTTGTGCCAAATTTGAAGAAGTTTGGTCAAGGTGTTACAAAGATATCGTGTTCACAAGGCCAAATCTGTCTTGTGAGGTCACAGTGACCTTGACCATTGACCTTTAGCCACCAAAATCTAATCAGTTCATCCTTGAGTCTCAGTGAATGTTTGTGCCAAATCTGAAGAAGATCCTCTAAGGCGTTACTGAGATATTGTGTCCACGAGAATTCTACGGATGGACGATCTGAAAACAATATGGCTCCGGCCCTGACTGTCACTGGCGTGGACGCAACCAGGGCAGAGCAGCACCCAGTCAATTTACAGTGCACAAATCCCAGGGTTTTACAAAAGGTGGAACTCAACTGCAACAGCATTTTCCATGGCGTTACCCAGACACGATCAGAGTGGAATGGCGCGGCCACCTCCATCAGTAACATACTGTATGACACCGACTGAGCACACACACTGCATGGTGTATTGCGCCGGAACTAAGGTGTGGAGTGGGAAGTTGTTTGGATGATACTCTTGAGAAAGCTACAAGCTGCAGTAACGCAGGCCGATCAATCTGCCACCTACTGACAGGCCAAGTGTGAACAGACACTGCAGGAGCAAAGATAAAAAGCAGAAGCAGAGAGAAGACACTGGAAGATGAAGAGTCTTCTTACACTTAGTCCCTCTCAAGCTATGTTTGTCACTACGCAGTGAGGCAGACAGCCAAGGCACACAGAGATGGCCATGCAAGGTGAGGGGGACAGAGAAGAAGAGGGGTGGTGGCAGATTGAGGGGAGGGGAGAGATGAGAGAACAGAAGAGGAGAGGCCGGCGGGGAAAAGAGAGTAGAGATAGTTAGAGAGAGATGGGGGAAGGTTGTGAGTGGTTGTAGGAGAATGGGGCGGAGAAGGACACAAAAGCAGTGATCAGAGAAAATGCAGTGACCAGGCTTGTGAGTGGGCGAAGAGCGGAATAGACGGAAAGAGAGTGAAAGAAGAAATTCAGACTTCAATGACTGGATGTTGAAGTCTCAGAGTGAAAAGCCGTCATCTGGACGATGTGAGAGGAGTGTGTCTAACGCCAGTACCACCACCCTGCCCTCCAGATGTGGGAATGTGAGCGATTGAGTACACATCTGACTGAGCAGAAGGGGGTGGGGCAGGGCGGCAGTTCTAGTGTGATCCATGTCTCGGTTGAAGCAAGAAAGGGGAGGGAGAGAATGGAAGCACGGCCTGAGATGAATGCTTTTAGTGAAGCCGAGTGGCAATGCGAAAGCCCCCCCCCTGCCATCACTCGTGTGTGAGCGGAGAGAGTCAGAAAAATGAGGTGGCTAGGGTCAGAACCCCGAGGAAGACCCAGCGTCTGCACACAGGCAGAGCACAGCACCGGGAGAGGAAGCAGGCGCTCACTCAGTCAGAAGAAGAGTTGGGCATTTGAGAGAATCTTTTCTGCTCGTCTCAGCCTTTGTTCGGTGAACGGAGCCTGAGACTGAGACAAAGCTGACACTTCCAGAAGCAGGCTTTGTGTAAAGCTACTCTCCCTGATTGCTAATTGCCTACCCGGAGCTACTTCCTGATTGCAAACTGTCCACCAGAAGTGCAGACTCTTAACCTAGAATTAGCAAGACAAAGTCTTAGCAGCGACAGTAACTGACACTACTCCCAGTTTCAAGTGGAAGGTCATCAGTATTAATGGAGAGTAGGAAACACAAATTCTTCTCCTCATGTTCCGCTAGCTGTCCATTCTGTGTGTGTGCTTAGAAAAAGTCTGGTGTTCCTACACAGCCCTGGCTCTGTAAATGGGAAATAAACAAAGTGGCTTGGACCAAGCCACAAAGCAATATTCCAGCCAATCAGCAACAGGGATATCCGTGCTTGTGCACAGAACAAAGAAAAGAAGAAGAGGGGAGACAGGGGAAAGAGCAGCAGGGCAGAGAGACTATGAATCTAGCAAATGCTAATAGACAGTGCCAATTTGAGCATTACCAGGGGAAGAAGGAGGAGCAGTGTACCCTTCTATCGCCGCCACACCATTGAGACCAAGAGACTGTTGACCATGGTGAATGTATGTACACCTGGTACACAAATGTCTACTGGAGACAGTGTGACGATTGCATATACTCCATGACACAACCACATTGTGAAAATGGAGAAGTCAAACACGTCATGAGGAACACCGGTCAATTGTTTACATTTATTTTGACATAGTAGAGAACCCAGCATGCACTCTGACTGAGACTGAACCTGTGAGTCGTATCTGTCGGTTCTATCGTTCGATACAGTATATCATAACAAAGCCGGTATTAAAAGCACTTTTAGGTCCGACATCATCAGCAAGTTACAAACCTATTCAACATGAGTTCAGGTTCATCGCGTAGGGCATGCTGCCGCATATTAATCCCACTTTCACAGCACCCAATGTAACGCCAGACAATGGACAAAAATCATCTGTACATAATGTTAATCTGTAAACTGATCCGAATGCAACACTCACATGTCAAGTATAAACATGCACAATTATATTTATATCATTTTATTTTACACACAATAAATAAAACACAACAAATGTGCAGTAAACACAGATGACGATGTGATTCAACACCTGGGGCCAGTATCATGGAATTAGATCTGTTTTCCTGTATCAAGAAGCCTGTTCACTTTTAACTGGGGTAGATCACCATGGTAACCTATGCTGCATGGTTAATCTGCTAGAGATTAGGTTCAGTTAAAAGGATCAGATGCCAACAACCAGACCAATCAGATCACTGTCCATTAGTCTACAAGATCCTGCCAGGGACAACAGTGAAGTTTACAATGTAATTGTCAGTAGAATGTCAGTAGAATCTCGTTTTCATGATGATGACATCAGCGATAGAGGGAGTGTTTCTTACACAGTCACCTGTGCACTCTAGTTTGAGTTCAGCTTAAAATTTCCACTCTCTGAAATGTAGTTAAGAAATGATGGTGTGGAGATGTGTTTGCATGTAGATGATTAAACCTCTCAGCTGAAACCAACAGTATTTGATGTCATCATGTTCTGCTCTAATGCTAATTTAAAGCAGCACTTAGATCATGACACACCCGAACACTGTCCAGAGTAAAAGGCTGTTGTTGGAACATAAGCAAACATTTACAGAACTAAAACATAAAGAAAACTGTGTCTCTTGGGTCTGAGTTTTAATTTGAAAGGTCGACAGGATCACAGCTGCAGGAAACAAAAAAGAGGAATTGAGGTGTTCGTTATTTCTTGCGTGGCACTTTGTCACCGAGGGGGACCTCGTCCATCAGTTTCTGCAGAGAGACCACAGAGGGATGTTAGTCACACCCTATCAAAATAAAATATTATAGATCAAATAAAATGTATGGAAAATATTAGTTCATACAGTATGATATATAGACTATATAGAAAGGTTTCTGAAATAGTGTTATTTCATCCGGTCAGAGAAGTAAAGGACGATGTTGGAATTAGAACTAATCCATTAACCAAGAGCTGCTGAGACATTTCACTCAAAACAGCAAATGTTAACCTCATGGTGGTGCTAGAGGAAACATTAGGGGACCATCAAAGTAATTAAGTTATGTTCATCAGACACATGGATGCACAGACACACAAACAGAGCCACACACTCACCTCGAGCAGTCTGCTGTAGTAGGTGAAGCCGTCCTCTCCGTCCCTGCGGTTGTCGTCCACCTTGTACCTCCTGCAGGCCAACAGCAGCTCGTTGGAGCTGTAGAGGGGGGCAGGGTCGATTGAGTGGCTGTTGATCAGGCTGACCAGGTACTCCCGGTAATGCTTCCTGGATACCAGAACACCACCATGTTAGCATGTTCATATACTGGATAGCCTACTAGAACATCACGTTAGCATGTTCATGCATTGGATACCAGAACATCACCATGTTAGCATGTTAGCACACTGGATACTAGAGCACCACCATGTTAGTATGTTCGCACACTGGATACCAGAACACTACCACATAGCATTTTAGCACACTAGATACAAAAACACCACTGTGTTAGCATGTTCTGACACTGGGTACTACCATGTTATTATGGCAGCTTCTGCTTGTATTGATGAGAAGTATTGGACACTTTTATTTGATTTGACTGTGGAGAGAACCAGGCTTTTATTTTAGTCAGGGTTATTTTAAAAAAAAAAAAGTGTATTTCTAATTTTATCTGCTTTTAAGTTTATTTGATCATATGAACATGAAGACCCCTTCATGTTTACCTGTTGTCTAGATATATTCATCGTAAGGAACAGGGGGGCAGGGTCGATTGAGTGGCTGTTGATCAGGCTGACCAGGACTCCCGGTAATGCTTCCTGTTTCACTCACTGACTGTTCATATACTGGATAGCCTACTAGAACATTGTTTGGTGTCACGGTCAGTGAGTCTTTGACAGCAGCTTAACAGTGACTGAAAAGCAACAAGGTAGAAGTGACTGATAAACAGTGTTAGTGTTAAAAAAGAGAAAGTGAAAGCAGCAGAGTGGTGAGATGATGGAGTTAGTGCTGAGGAAATGTTCACTGTTCTGAATTTATCACATCAGTCATTATAGTACAGATAATTCCATCCCCAGTTTTTATGCCTCGTTACCAGTGACAGCCAAGGCCAGAGACATTATTCATCACTACACTTCACTATATGTTAAATGAGTCTGGATGTAAACTGTAAAGGGTGGTACTTCTAGTTTTATGTGGAATTTATTAAAGAGCAGCTAACTGGTAAATGTATGGTCATTACTTTTCACTGCTGAGACATGGAGACATGGGGACACCTGGACAACACCAGCACACAGAGCAGTCAGTGAAATCAGAGTGAATACATCTGAAATGCCCATTATTATCATCCATTTTATAACTACATGTATGCAAAACATATTATAATATATTCTGCAGATTATAATAAATAATAACATCAGCTTTATCTATTTTCAATTCAGCCTGTTTGAACGTATTTGTTATTTTCTTTGACACTAGGTTTAGTACCTACTGACTGTAAAGGCAGGTGGAACCACAGGAGTGTGACTGAAGGAAGCATGACCTCAAAAATGGTCACACACAGGTGAAGAACAAGTGCACCTTGGTTAATCCTAGTGACTCAGGGTCTAAGACACATACTGTAGCACTTATAAAATGTTGCCTTGGTTACAGACAGGAGGCAGTGACACTGAATAAAGCATCTTACTCGCAGAGTCCAGCGTGTCCATGTTGGGTCTGAGCTCCACAGGCTGAGTCCGGCTGTTGCCCTCCCTCATCCTTCTGCTCTATCACTCCACACAGACCTGAGAGAGTCAAAGGTAACACGCGAATATGATACACATTTAAAAGGGCTGTTTGTAAGTTTTCTATGCTGCTGAACATGGTTTATTGTGGGTGATTGTCGCTTGACAAGAGCTTCGGCCATAGGTGTCTTCTTAATACAAGAGGTTATATGTCCTCTGAGCAGCAACATCTTCAGGGCAGATTGGAGGCTACAGTGACTCAGTATCAGAAAGTGATGAGACAGCTAGCTGGTTAGCATGCTAACTCCAGTAGAAGAAAAGGAATGATAGGGGACAAGAGTTAACATTGAAGTTTTCTTCCACCTCTGGAGAAAGCTGTCGGTGAGTAAAGGAATGAAGATTGATACTGAACTTACAACGTGTCTAGACTGGTAAGTAAACGGCTTGTAATGCTATGCTAACGTTAGCTATGTAGCGATAGCAAAACTTACAAATAGCTCCTTTAAAATTATATCTGCACCGAGTATTTATACTATATTTCAGGCTGTTGATGGTTACACCAATAACCCGAGCTCCAAGCTCTTCAGCTGAGGCTCAGCTGCTGCTGTCTTTACCAATAGTTTAAAACTGGGAAACAAAGAGCTACACCATACATGTGTGATTAAACTGTCCTGTTACTAAAACTTCACCCAGAATTCAGGATTGTCAGTTGTCGTGATATAAACAGTAACAACCGCACTAACCATTTTCACAAAACACCTGTGTGTGCTGTTCAGATTTATGTCCCAGGTTAAATAAAAAAGTAAAATACAAAGTGTGCGTCGTGTCCTGACCCACCTGTCTGTGTTCCAGGAGGAGGTTCAGTGTTGAAGGCCACTTCATTATTCTGAGTCACAGAGAAAAGAAGAACACTGGTTACTCACATCAGTCTGAGGAGCAAACCACAAAAACAGTTCACAAAACGGCACAGGTAGGGACACCGCTTCTGGTTTGTCACTCGACAGAACAAAATTAAATTCAGAGTTAAAGTTAAGTCCCACTTATACAGGTAGGAACAACTTTGGGTACCTTTGATTCTGGAAGTCCTGTTCCTTTTTTCCATACACATTTTGTGAAATGTTATCTTATTGTGATTTCTGAAATTTTGTTTTACTTTGTCCAGTGTTGGCCACCATAGTTTTCCCACTGGGAGACCGTCATTATAATGACTCAAATTTAACAGAATCATGCTGCAAAGCAAAACAAATCCACCTTATAAACGTTATTCACAGTGTTCACAAAGGGCTCACAGAGAGGTCTGTGTGAGTACCTGGAGTAAAGCCTGCAGTCTGGAAGGTTCCCAGTCTCTCAGATAGAAGAGGCAGTCTCTGGGATGATGGGCATGTAGTCCAGACACACTGCACTCATCCACGGCACAGGTCTGATGTGAGGTCAGGAGAAGAAAAGACTCCTATCACTTGTTCATATCTGTCACATGTTAATCACCTCTATAGTGACCTTAAAAGACATTTTTTTTGTCCTCATTATAATCCTGTATGTATTCTGAGCGGGAGTTTAACTCCCTCAATCACCAGACTGGATCAAGAGCATTCAACTTCTTTGCTGGCAAACAATGTATCCTGAGTAGTAATAAAGAATGATATGTGGACCAGCATTTCATCAAATAAAATACAACACTGTTTCCATGACGATTTTGATAACTACACCATGGTGCCCAGATAGAAAATGAAACTTCATGCCCAACATATACCCGGGTGCTTGGCCCAAGTCTGGCTCATATACTTCCACATCTGGGCAGATTCCGGCTGTTATCCTGCGGTATTGACTGACAGCTAGAAGCGTGTTGATCCAGATATGGAAGTAGCATCTGACAATCATGTCAATCACACGGGCCAGATTTGGGCCGTGGAACCGGGCGTATACTGGGCCAGAAGAAAACAAGCATGTGGCCCCAGTACGGGCTGGTTTTATATAGTTACCTGGGTGAGGACGACAGTATTTGTCAGACTTACAGTGTGGAAAGGGTTGTTGCAGCCACTGCAGAACTGGTAACGACACTGTGAGCAGCAGAAATGCATGCAGCCTCCTTTAGACAGCGCGTACTGGAAGCGGCAGTTAGGACAGGCTGGAGCGAGGAAGGAGAGGAGGACAGGAAGGGTGCGAGACAGACAGGAGGAGGGGAAACAGAGAGAGGAGGGAGACAGCATCAGCACTTTAAGGAAAACTGTTTTCATCTAATGTACAAGCTGAAGATTTATTCACTGAATGAATGTTTCATCTCTGTGATCTCGCTGCTGTGAGAAGGTCACACTGAGGGTGAGCTGCCTGACTGGAAAGACTGGGAGTCACTGAGCACGAGCCAGGAGAGGATCAGAGGGTGGGAGAACTGACCTTCACATTTCACCTGAACACCCTGACTCACATGGTCTACCATCTGTGACCGCTGAGGTCGCTGAAATGTTATAAAGACATGAACTTTTATTTGTCAAGAAGTGCTATAGAGATCTCGAAGGATTTCTAAGAACAGCACATGCTTAGTATTAATAGTAACAGTGGTGATAGTAATAGTAAAGCAGTAGTAGTAGAAATCTATAGTAGAGCCCAGAGCAGACAATCCGACAGGACCAGCAGTATCTCTTCAGAGCCCTTGAGTGCTGGCCAAGGACACAGCAGACGCTCTCTCTGGAGCGGCAGGATGATGACTTCCTTATCTCCTGCAACCAGGACACTGATCCATTTGATGCCACAACCCCACCCTTAAGTTTTCTACTTAAGTATGACACTTAAGTTTAATTTCTCTTGAGCTGAGGCCGTTACTTAAGGGTGTTGCACAGAATCTCTTAAAAGGTTTCCTTAGTTAAAGTAAAAAATAAAGACATTTACAGTAGGAAAATTCTACTGTTTCCATGGAACCCGTTGATTTGCCGCCATTAGCTCTTGTGATAGGCTACCTGTTATCACTTTTGGGAAGCTGGTAACAATAAAGGAGTGTACTTCACTACAGTGTTCAGCAGATATAAGAGAGTTTAAACTCTGACCCCACATACCACTGATCTGTGGGCATGACACGCCTCAACTGTACCTGACCAGAAAAGATCATGTGACATAAAACTGTAGAGCAGCCACTGAGCTGTGGAAAGTAGAAGGATCCAACTGTAGAGAGTCAGACCAATCATAAGCTGCAGGTTAAATCTGGGATGTATAATCAGTTCCTCATCGTTCAGGGTGACTGCTGGTTGTGGGAACACTATTCTTGGGATGCCTTCATTTATCACCATAAACTCCGTCATGTTGCAGTTAAGACAGAGTCAGAGCTGCCTTTAGTTTGGTCGCTAAGGTCTTTTGTGCAGCAGTTTAACTGACCTGAAGTGATTCCTGAAATTTAAATCCTGCAAGTGATTATTTTAAGGAAACCTTAAGGAGAAGACTTAAAGGTGTTTTGTGCAATTGTTTTCTTTTTAAGGAAACCTTAACTCAGACCTTAAGGAAAATATTAACTTAAGTTGGTTTCCACAAACCGTCCCCTGATCTCTGACTCGCTCATTCACCTTACAGCTTTATATTCCAGCTCTCTGGACAGTTCATGGTTGATCAGAACTTTGGACCCAACTCTGCAGTATAAGAAGAAGACTCCCAAGGGTGCAACGCAGTTGTATCACAAATCCCTCTATCAACTTAACTTCCAAAATGGTTTAACTTTAATCTGCAGCTCTCTGTTGATCTGACTCTCTGCCTCTCTCAGTCACTTCATCGTCTTTAGGTCGTCACCTGCAAACACATTGGACCACAGCTTTGTGTTGTTATCCACTCTTTTCCTGTTGTGTCTGTGTTTTGTGTTAGCTGTAGTGTTTAGTGTTTAGAGCGTTAGTAATAAATGTGTGTTCAAACTTTCTTTTGCTTGAATCTCAGTCACTTAACCTGAAAAGATCTGAAGCACACAAACCATAATTAAGATAATTAAAGAGACTTGCTTCCTAAAAATAAAAATTAATAACAATCATATTTGACATATATTTGACCTCTTGTTGTTTGGCCAGCATGGAGGACTATTATTTCACTGGATGGGATATGTAGAGTAATATTTCCCTCATTTCAGCATCAGGAATTCCTACAGAGTTAAAGTCCATGTCCTTTACTTCTTGTGCCACAGAGTGAGTCTCTCTCCCGGCGAGACACTCTGCTGTTTGAAGGTGCTTTCAGATTCTTTACTCAGCCTCATTTCAGAGTGGAAAATAACACTTTAGTAAGGTTTGTTGTGGAGAAGAACAGTGGTGGTGGTGGTGGTGGTGGTGTGCAGCCTTTGTGATGATGCTTAATTAGATAAGAGTGTGGGCTGGAGGAAATCCTGTTGTCTACCACTCAGCTGGTTACATGCTGTGTTGTTTTACACTCACATATCCATTATCAGTGCTCGAGTAGAGCCACACATTACCTTCAGCTACTGCTGATGATGTGTGTGTGTGTGTGTGTGTGTGTGTGTGTTTTCTCACTGATGCCGTTGTCTCTGAGGTATCCAGCCAGACCCTGCTTCTGATACTCTGGATCATTCTCTCTCTTCCATGACTGGTACTGTTCACAGGACAGACCTGCATGCTGGGACTCCCACTGCAGAGCACAACACACAAACACACACAATACTGTGTATATATATATATATATATGAAGTTTGTGTGTGTTTTCAGTGTAATGTAGAGCTCTGTCCATGACCATAGTGTCTTTAATTTGAAAGGTGGGAAGGATAAAAAGACAAAGAGTAACGTCAGACTCTGACTTTGGTTCAGACTGATGGGCACACCGGCTCGTGTCAGACACGATGGAGTCAGTAATTAGTGGAGTACGCACAGGTAACAGGTATGTTACTGAAATTTCAAATAGTCTTTTCAGCAGTTAAGAACATTTATCATTAAGCGGCAGAAGCATTTATATAAAAACTAAACATTAGATTTATCTTTAATGAGAGACCAAATATAGAGAAACATCAAGACACCACAGAGTCACAGAATACTTACAGGCTTTTTACACTGAGCACAGAAACTGTTGCGACACTGAAAACAGGTAACCTTCAGCTGGTCTCCATCATAGATAAACCCATAGGAACACTGAGGAGAGGAGAAAGAAATATAATATATTATGAATACACTGGCTTTGAGTGTCATTTAGCTATTAAAAGCAGAAAACAGTAGGCCTGAAGTGCATGGACTGTGTGGCCATCACCGAGCAGACCTGCTGTTCTGGTTCATGGAGCTGCACCAGTGCAAAAGAGCCACAGATAAGAGGGTGTGACAATTAATAAATGTCCTCTCAGCCAATCAGATCGCTGGTCTCATGGCTCTGAAACAGCTGAGTATGATAACAGTGGCTCAGAACATTCTGTAGAAACCGGGGTTCAAACCCAGAACCTTCTTGGCATGAGGTGACATTGCTAACTGCTGCACCACCGTGTTGTCCTAATTGGTACAATTAGGACCAATCTACAAATGAAAAACTAGTCTGAAGTTTATATGATTGTGTTATTCATCATTCACTCTTAATTCTCCTCTATCTCATGATTTAATGAATGTAAAGACAGTAGCTGGCTGTGTGATGGCACTGCACTCTGAGGCTGCAGGTTTATCAACATACGTGTCCTGCTGCCTTCAGACGGCTGCAGGGATTTAACGAACTGAAGCAGAAGATCTTCATACAGTAGAGAGCAGCTGTGGACAGCAGATACTGGGAGAACCACTTACTTTTGGAGGATTTTAAGTTAAAATAGGGCAGAGGAGTGACGTTACAGACATGGTTGTACTCAGTGTAAAGTCTAAGGACTCCAAAGCCTATGGTCTGAAATAGGTGGCACAAGTGCGTTTAGGGCATGTACATGTCACACTTGATATTTTAACAGGGGGAAAAACCGTCTCTGCTCCAGGCGCATGGTTCTAAAGGTTTTTACTTAATCTCTTAATTATTCATGGGAGTATTTTGGGCGTAACATCCAATAAACCAATCACAGAGCATCTCCCATTCCTTTTAGAAGCCAGGTGAGCTGCACCTTCGTGCATTGCTGTTATAACAGCGTGAGTTAGATTCTACTTGTGGTCAGTTGATCATGTATTGTGACTGACCACGGAGTCCAGTCCTGACCAGTGTGTCCTGTCCTGACCAGTGAGTCCAGTCCTGACCAGTGAGTCCAGTCCTGACCAGTGTGTCCTGTCCTGACCAGTGAGACCAGTCCTGACCAGTGAGTCCTGTCCTGACCAGTGAGACCAGTCCTGACCAGTGAGTCCTGTCCTGACCAGTGAGACCAGTCCTGACCAGTGTGTCCTGTCCTGACCAGTGAGACCAGTCCTGACCAGTGAGTCCAGTCCTGACCAGTG
>NW_019525661.1:155775-156294 GCF_002814215.2 Seriola lalandi dorsalis | reverse complement strand
TGCTATATTTTTATTCAATCACTCAGAAAACAGTCAGCCAATCGGTAGAGAGGCTCAAAGCCTCCTCTCTTCTGATTGGCTCACCAACCTGTTGTTACTAGAGCTCCAGAGAGAAGCCTGAGAGAGGAGATGTAAAACATCATTGAGATGGTTTTTGGTTCTTAAAAAAACCCCCAAATATTTCTTCTTATGGATCAGCACTTCAAATACAACACAGGAAATGAGAAAGTATGGAACTTTAAACATATTTGATAATTACGCTTGGAACAAGACATTGACATCATGTCAAGAAACAATAAAAAGAAAACTGTTTAGTGTTTTAATCTAATTTTTTCCCTCTGTCACATGACTTAGTGAGACAAACTCTTTTTGATTAATGTCTGAGTCTGTGTTGATGCACTCAAGGATTAGAGTCCTCACATGTTTTTTTGCTACCTTTTGCAAGTGACAAAAAACATGACTAACACGACAGAGAGGAGTGTGTCCTGTCATTTATGTGTCCTTTGGCCACCAGATGTG
>NW_019525661.1:138722-155755 GCF_002814215.2 Seriola lalandi dorsalis | reverse complement strand
TGTGTGTGTGTGTGTGTGTGTGTGTGTGTGTGTGTGTGTGTGTGTGTGTGTGTGTGTGTGTGTGTTTTCTCACTGATGCCGTTGTCTCTGAGGTATCCAGCCAGACCCTGCTTCTGATACTCTGGATCATTCTCTCTCTTCCATGACTGGTACTGTTCACAGGACAGACCTGCATGCTGGGACTCCCACTGCAGAGCACAACACACAAACAATACTGTATATATATATATACACACACACTGTATGTTCTGCTGGTGACTATCTGTCCCTCCCCCTCATGAAATCAAAGCTTTAAAAAGGAACTAAAGGGAGCTAAGTGTGTGTTTTCAGTTAAGTTAAATCGGATCACTATGTTTAAGAAGTATACTAATAAACTCATCAGTGCTACTTCAGTTAAATTTGAAGTTTGTGTGTGTTTACAGTGTAATGTAGAGCTCTGTCCATGACCATAGTGTCTTTAATTTGAAAGGTGGGAAGGATAAAAAGACAAAGAGTAACGTCAGACTCTGACTTTGGTTCAGACTGATGGGCACACCGGCTCGTGTCAGACACGATGGAGTCAGTAATTAGTGGAGTACGCACAGACCGGTGTTGGCTACGCACAGGTAACAGGTATGTTACTGAAATTTCAAATAGTCTTTTCAGCAGTTAAGAACATTTATCATTAAGCGGCAGAAGCATTTATATAAAAACTAAACATTAGATTTATTAGATACAGATTTACCTTTAATGAGAGACCAAATATAGAGAAACATCAAGACACCACAGAGTCACAGAATACTTACAGGCTTTTTACACTGAGCACAGAAACTGTTCCGACACTGAAAACAGGTAACCTTCAGCTGGTCTCCATCATAGATAAACCCATAGGAACACTGAGGAGAGGAGAAAGAAATATAATATATTATGAATACACTGGCTTTGAGTGTCATTTAGCTACATTCTTGAATATAAAAACATTTCAGGCCTAGAAAAATGGCTGTTTATGTGAGTTGTGCTGGTTTAAAGTCAATAAAGACGTGTTAACAGATATTCTTCCATTAAAATTAAAAGCACTAAAAACAGGCCTGAAGTGCATGGACTGTGTGGCCATCACCAAGCAGACCTGCTGTTCTGGTTCATGGAGTTGCACCAGTGCAAAAGAGCCACAGATAAGAGGCTTTGACGTGACATTGCTAACTGCTGCACCACCGTGTTGACCTAATTGGTACAATCATGACCAATCTACAAATGAAAAACTAGTCTGTAGTTGATATGATTGTGTTATTCATCATTCACTCTTAATTCTCCTCTAGCTCATGATTTAATGAATGTAAAGACAGTAGCTGGCTGTGTGATGGCACTGCACTCTGAGGCTGCAGGTTTATCAACATACGTGTCCTGCTGCCTTCAGACGGCTGCAGGGATTTAACGAACTGAAGCAGAAGATCTTCATACAGTAGAGAGCAGCTGTGGACAGCAGATACTGGGAGAACCACTTACTTTTGGAGGATATTAAGTTAAAATAGGGCAGAGGAGTGACGTTACAGACATGGTTCTACTCAGTGTAAAGTCTAAGGACTCTATTTAATGATCCAAAGCCTATGGTCTGAAATAGGTGGCACAAGTGTGTTTAGGGCATGTCCATGTCCCACTTGATATTTTAACAGGGGGAAAAACCGTCTCTGCTCCAGGCGCATGGTTCTAAAGGGTTGTACTTAATCTCTTAATTATTCATGGGAGTATTTTGGGCGTAACATCCAATAAACCAATCACAGAGCATCTCCCATTCCTTTTCGAAGCCAGGTGAGCTGCACCTTGGTGCATTGCTGTTATAACGGCGTGAGTTAGATTCTATTTGTGGTCAGTTGATCATGTATTGTGACTGACCACTGAGTCCAGTCCTGACCACGGAGTCCAGTCCTGACCAGTGTGTCCTGTCCTGACCAGTGAGTCCAGTCCTGACCAGTGAGTCCAGTCCTGACCAGTGTGTCCTGTCCTGACCAGTGAGACCAGTCCTGACCAGTGAGTCCTGTCCTGACCAGTGAGACCAGTCCTGACCAGTGAGACCAGTCCTGACCAGCGAGTCCAGTCATGACCGGTGAGTCCAGTCCTGACCAGTGAGACCAGTCCTGACCAGTGAGACCAGTCCTGACCAGTTAGTCCAGTCCTGACCAGTGCAACCAGTCCTGACCAGTGAGTCCAGTCCTGACCAGTGCGACCAGTCCTGACCAGTGAGTCCAGTCCTGACCAGTGTGACCAGTCCTGACCAGTGAGTCCAGTCCTGACCAGTGCAACCAGTCCTGACCACTGAGTCCAGTCCTGACCACTGAGTCCAGTCCTGACCAGTGCAACCAGTCCTGACCACTGAGTCCAGTCCTGACCAGTGCAACCAGTCCTGACCAGTGAGAACTTAATGTTCCTGAAGCAGTGGTCTTTAAAAATTGTACTTTACTTTTTTGTTCTCCATAATTTTTGTTGACAAAGCAGAGGGCGACCCATCGTACACCCATGTACTCACGTGACAGCACCAAAGGAACTTGGGGTCCTTGATGAGAGCCTGCTCTGTCAGCTTCTTATGGAACAGCTCATAGACCTCTGGCTCCAGACACTCTCGCAGCTGAAGCAGGTAAAACAGTGACACACCCTGGAAATCAGAATCTCAGCTTCTTTTAATCCCTCTGAAAGTCTCTTTAACCCCCCGTACCACGGCAGATCTGACTGGAAGCGCAACTGAAACCCATGAGGAGCAGAGACAACAAAGCCTCGAGTAATACAGTATGTTGCTACGGCAACACAGAGGGGTCTTACAGCTATCAACTGTATATTAGTATCAGCAGTATCAAAACACAGAACCACGATGGGTTTATGATACCTCTGCCTATAAAAGGTGCTATTTTTACTGTTGTAGTTTTGCTATTGCTAAATAGCTAACGTTAGCATTAGCAGCTTTTTACTGAAGAAGAAGAAATGTTCAAAACTTCATTCCTTTACTCATCAAGAGCTGTCTCCAGAGGTGGAAACAAACACTTTTGTTATGCTTCTATTTCTATCATTCTTTTCTTCTACTGAAGTTAGCATGCTAACCAGCTAGCACCGGACCGTCTAGTAGTCACTTTCCGATACCGAGTCACTGTAGCCTCCAGTCTGTCCTTAAGAAGTAGCTGCTCAGAGGACGTATTATAACCTCTTCTCTTGTAGATGCCAAGACTGGTAAGTAAAATCTTATGTATACTGTAGCTCCTTTAAGTATCCAAAAAATGAATGGAAACAAAATGGCACATACACAACCAAAGTAGACAATGTAGAAGATAAAATCTATATCATTATCTATAATCTGTATCTATATTATTTTATATCAGTAACAGTAAAGTTCAACTTGAACTTGGTGATTACTGACCATCCAGTTTAATATAATTCGCTCTGCTCGAGTATAAACTGCTCCATAAAAGAGGCAGGGTCTGCTGATAGTCCTCATGAGTGGATGGTATAAATACATTTGAGTTAATTAACACACAGGGTGGTTAGTGACTAGGGGGCAAGTGGTCTCTACGTCACCAAACAAATTGAATTTTGTTATGCCACTTTCTGGTGTAAGCAGGCACCAGTATTAGTCCGCATGTCGTCCTGACAGTGCTGGATTCAGGTGACCCTCCTCATTCCCTCCCTCTGCTTCTTACCTGGATGTCCAGGGTGGAGAAGTAGCTGTTGAGATGTTCAGGGTCGTTGATGTTGGGCTCCCAGCAGACTGGACACACCATGTCCCTGATGTGTTTGTCCCTTACAGCGATGGTGAAGTGCTGCTGGAAACAACCACAGCAGACCGAACACTGGCATGATGTCAGGGACTGCATCTGAGAGAGGAGAGAGGGCGGGAAAGCAGGAAGTGACTGGAGATGTGGAGATGTGATCCAGTGCTGGAGAACTGATGGAAACGTTCAGTGTCTCAGTACCTTGCTGTGGGGGAAGATAGAGAGGCAGATGGGACACTCTTTAGCCAGCACTCTCTTGATAAACTCCCTGTCGTGGGACTCTCGTACAGCCTGCACTACATCCTCCAGGGAGTAGGGGGCGCTGTGCTCCAGAAGCAGCGACAGCGCCAGCTCACAGCGACCCCAGCTGGGAAGATCGTACACCGCCAGTAGCCTCCGACATATCCGCTGGAAGAGAGGAAAGGAATTATATGGAAGAAGACTGACTTGACTTATCCTACCAGCTGTAAAAGCCTAACTAATGCTGTCTTCTTTAATGTTCAGGTTATGGTTGATTGGGGGCGGTTCCACTATCGCCATCTTGGCAGTGTCTGACTCCGCCCCTAACTCCCAGCTAATTCAAAAATGGTCAAAGAGGAGTGACGTGTGTGAAGCTGAGACTTCAGTGCATGTCGGTTTGTGGAGTCTTAATAAAATGTAAACAGGTGAGTTATATAAACAGTCATCATGAAGGAGGAAATTAGCTCTACAGACCAAAACTGTTTTTGTACCAGGCTGTAAACATGTTTATTTCTGCTGTAAAGTTGGACATTTTAACATGGGAGTCTATGGGGATTGACTCACTGTTGGAGCCAGACTCTAGTGGTCATTAGAGGAACTGCAGGTTTCTACACTTCAGTGTTGGCTTCAGTTTTCAGCCCCAAAGGCTGATGCTTGGGATGAACACATGTTGCGTAACTAACTTTTTTCTCTTCTCTGCAGTGTATTACTTCCTGTTTACTTTCATACAAACCGTTATACAGAGACACCTCGTGGCATTAAGAAATACTGCACTGGACTCTACATTAGCACTAATCTGGAGTCGTTTCTTTGGCCAATAAGAAATGTGAAAGAAGAAAAAACCACAGTGTTTTCTTCATGGTTTTTTTTCAGTTTAGCGTCTCACTTGTTTACGACCAAAACAGATTTCTGTTTTTCTATTCCATCTTCAAACGTTGACATGGAGAAATCTGTTCATTACCATGACATGAGGGCGCAGGACGAGCTACTGGGGAGAGCTCATGAGTTTTCTAGAACCAGACTGGACTCCCACCTGTTTGTCAGGGTGATGGATGTCTACAGGAGGCTCGGGCTTGTCACTCCATATGCGGTTGTGGAAGGGCTCCAGTAGGGGTCGCTGCAGCAGGGCCAGGGCCCCTCTCACCTCACCACCGCTCTGTCTCAACACCTCATGGCAGCGAGCCTCATCACTGAAGCCCAGCGCACACAGCTCCTTCACCTGAGAGACGAGGGTGGAGACAATTCAGGACAAAAAGAAGACCGGTGGGGGTTTATTTTTTCATGGTGACATGTCACGTCACCTTGGCGAGTCGGTCTCTCAGGGCCTGTTTGGCAGCTCTCTCAGTGTCGCCCCCTGCTGTCAGCCAGGCTTGCTTGGCCTCTGCTCTGGACAGCTGGACCACGCTCTCTGTCTCTGGAGGGCACGCCTCTTTCCCAGCATCCTCAGCGGGAGCTTCACATGACCTGTTCTGTGTCAGAGGACAGTCAGTCACTGACAGTCAGAGGAACACAGAGGTGTGATGTGTCAGGTCTAAACTGAGAGAAGCAAACTGACTTTGTGCTCTGCTGTGGTCGGGGAGGATGTCGCCACCAGCATCCTGACCTGGTCTAACAGCAGAGGAAGCTCCGTCTTTAACCACTTGCAGGGCAGGATGCTGCTGTCCCCAGCCACCCTCATGCTCGTGTACACCTCCTCTGGACTCACGCCTTTCTTCTCCCCGTCCTGACGCAGACACACAGCACGCCGACATGAACAGAGACAACCACATGTGGTCTACACCTCAGGATGATGGAAGCTGATGGAGGTGACTTACTCTAATCAGTTGTATCAGCTTCAGCCCCTCCTCCTTCATCAGCTTCTGCCTCCAGGAGTCCAGGTCTTCGGGGGCGGGCTCTTTGGGTTTGATCGGCAGGGCGGGGACCCGTCTGACGGGAGAGGGAGGGCGGAGCTTCGCGGGCAGCGGTGCTGGCTCGGGACGAGCCAGGTCGCACATCTCACACACTGTCGCAGGAGAGTAGTTCAGATAGGTGCAGAACTGACACACCCACTGTGAGAGAGAGGGAGGGGGAGAGGGAGGGAGAGTTTAGATAATTCAAAGCTCTAATTCATGGGAGGGGGTGGGAATACACATCCTGAGAGGAAACACATTATTTTGCCCCATAACTTAATAATCATTTCCCGGAGAGAAATACAGCATGTGAAAAATAAATAAATACATAATGACTAGAAATGTATTTTAATCAGCAAAGGCTTTCTGCTGGAATCACTTTAGGTCAGGGGAGATAGTATAAAGACGATGCGAGTAATAAGCTGTGATGGATGAATGGATTATATGTAGGATTTTCCGTCAGAGGCTGAGGTTATAATCTTTTCTTCCAAGAAAAAAATCACTTGCCTCTCAGGGCTTGTTTTTTGTTTTCTTGTCTTCACAGATGAAAAAAACTAAAACTTCAACTGTCTACAGTGACTTACAAGTTTCGAGCTACAGGAAATGTGGGCTCTCCCCTCAGAAGCTCCACTGAACTCTGAAGAACTGTGTTTTTCAGATCCAGTTGGTCTGGCAGCAGCTGCAGCACCTTCCCAGTCAGGTGAGATGGGTTCAGTATCCACCTGAAGACTGGAGCAGTCTGCCTGCTGATCCAGCTGAATCCAACACTGCCTTCTCTTAAATCCAAACTAAAGACTTTACTTTTCAGTCAAGCTTTTTCTTAAATCAACACACTGTATTTGCATGTATGTCTGTGTGTATTTACATGTATGTGCGTATGTGTATGTACGTTCTGCTGTTTTATTCTGTCTTTATTTTAAAGCACTTTGAGACTTGTTGGATCTCCTACAGTTTGTGGCCCTGGTCCTTCACTCTACACTGGAACACTTGCTCCGTCTGGATCACGGCTCTGCCTTCAAGACCATCTGACCAGTGAAGCCCGTTGTGAAGCTGGCAACACCCATCTGAATTTTGGATTCCCTTCCAGACAGACCTCAGCCCCAAACTCTACGCCCTGTACACCTACTGTATGAGTGTGTTTCCACCCCAGGACAAATTCCAACATACCCACACACACTCACATACACACACCATTAACTTACCTGGCTGTCAGGGTCACCGGGCATGCCCAGTACTGGAGCTGGTGGTCTGGGGGGGGTGATGGGTGGGTGTGATGGGGTCACTGGAGGTCGTGTGGCTAAACGAGGTCTTTCACACACCTCACACAGAACACTGCTGGCTGCGTTCACCATGGTACAGCTCTTACACTGCCACTCTGAGAGGGAGACATCCACACACACACACACACACACACACACACACACACACACACACACAAATAAATAAATACTGTTAAAACAGAGCAGAAAAACAATCTGATTTCCCATCAATTCTACTTGATGGGAAATACATATTCTCTGAAATACACAATGTATCTTCTTCCTTCAAGTTAATTTGACATTAATGAAACTCACAGCTTCCTGCGGGTCTGGAACTTGGTCTGGACCAATGGGGTCTAAAGGCTCATTCTCACATATAGTACATACTGATGGTTGAGCTACGGAAGCCCTGAGAGTCAAGAGAGAAAAAAAACTTCTGCTGATCTAAACTGTTTCTTCTCCTGTGTTTATGACTTACAGCAGGAAACATTTTCCCAGGATCATTTTTATAAAGTTCTTCCGTGAAATGTTTATGTAAAGCATAAATTTGAATTTCCTTCATTTGTGAAATTTGCTATATAAATAAACTTTGGTGCAATTCAGCCTCTTGTGGCTGAAATGAGTATTACAACAACAAAATATGTTAGAATTACCGAATATTCCTGAGTTACAGTGTTGTATAATGACCAGGAGTGTTTTTGCAGAACATTACGATGTCACAGTGAAGTTGACCTTTGACCATTTGGATATAAACTGTCATCACTTCATTTTGTCTTTATAGACATTTGTGTTAAATTGTGTCATGATTAGTGAATGAATTCATGAGCTATGGGAAAAAATGCGTTTTGTGAGGGCACAGAGACCTTGACCTTTGACCTTTGACCACAAAATTATAATCAGTTTGTCTTTGAGACCAACTTAACATTGGTGCCAAATTTAAATAAATTATATCCAGACAACCCAAAAAAATATAAAGCCTCCGGCCCCTGAGGCTGCTGGTGAGGAGGGAAAAAAATCCTGCTTGCCTGTAAGGGCTTTAAAGATGGGGAAAAAAATGGAACCTGACAAAGAGTGTTTTCTTGATTCTCAGGGCGTCTGAATGGGACTGTACTTGGGCCTAAAATAAAACTATAAACCATCACATGAAATAGTATCACCAAATATTACTTATTACACAACTTAAATTAGAGGACACGTTGCTTCTAATATAAGTTGCATTTGCTTTTATCTCATTTTGCTTGTAAAGGAGGATGAAACCAGAATAAAGGTGGAGCAGGAGACAACACAGACCTGTGATGGTGGCAGGCTGAGAGTCATCTGCTTTACAGCTGATGGACTCCAGGTGGGGGCGCTCACACTCCTCACACAGCACATCCTGGGCAGAGTTGACTTTGGTGCAGTGAAGGCAACTCCAGGTGGAAGAGCTGAAAAAAGGAAGAGCGAGTGTGTTAACCAAGCTGTTCAAGCAGCTACATTACAACGGTCAAACTGCTCAGTGAATCCTGCAGTGAACTGTGACCTGATACTGACTCACACATACGGGCTGTGGACCAGTGGAATCAGAGTATTCCCAGTTCATATTGCCAGAACCGTTGATCCTGACCTGTGACTGCTCCTGTTTTTGGACGATGATGATGACGACGACGACGACGATGATGATGAGTTGACGGTTGTTCGACGGTGGTTGGTCCTCTCAGGGTAGGAGTGGTACAGTCTGTCACACTCTGAGCAGAGGCCCTGGAGGCAGGTGAGGCAGTGGGCGGAGATTCTGAATATTCCACAGATGGTGCAGTTCTCTGAAACACAGGTAACGACACACTGCACCAAACACTGTCTCATCATGGTATACTATAACCTGCAGCAGGTCACTGTTAAATCAACTGTATGTTGCATTGTACCAAATATGGGACTAATACAATATGTCAAATTTAACATACGGTGTGGAGATACAATGGATCACTTCAGTGTCCCAATACAGTTCAGGGTCTCATCCTTCAGAGGCTGCATTTGAAGACTGATTGCGTCACAGCGGAGTGACTAGACTGTCCCATTTCTAAGGCTCCTTCAAATGCGTCCTTCCTTTCCTGGGCAATGAGGATCCTTCATGGCCCAACCTATCCCAAGATTCATTGCGTGCTGGTGATGAAAATAATTCAGCAGCAAACAATGCAGACAGAGAGCCTGAGGATTACACTTTTAAATGTAAGTATTGAATGTCAGCTAAGATTAACAGCTAATGGTACAACTGCTAAAACCAAGGGCCTTAAAACCTCAAGCAAAAATCCTCCGTACACCACACGGTCACGGTCTACGACGGCTACGAAGGACCACACCTCCATGGACCGCGTCCTTCGAAAGATGAGGCCACTGAACTGGGACACAACTATAGTGTCTAAGTTTATCACTAACTGAAAACAGACGTTTTCAAAAGACAGTTTGTGTGAGTAAATATAATCCTATTCTTTTATGGGGAGTAAAGGGTGGAGTAAAAAAAACTGCTGCAAAGAGCCTGGCTGGAATTTAATGGTTGCTTTCGGTGCAGTTCTGACCTGGAAACGGCAAATAGCAATGAAATACCAATGCATATATGACTCGTAGCACAAAGATGTTCTTTAATTCAATAGTTTTATTATTATATGAATTCTGACTTTAAACTCAGAATCCTAAAAAATATATTCTTTTTTTTTTTCACATGTGGCCCTAATTCTCTTCTGTATATACGATCTCTTAAAAATGTAACATAGTAATATTTACTCAGAGACATTTTAACTGACATACTTTGTACTTGTATCTGAGAGCATTTTTACACAGTAAATTCACTTGTACTAGAGTAAAATTTTCCGGTACTCTTTCCACCCCTGGTCAACAGCGGTTTCTCTTGTCACCTGGGTGTTTGTTTGAGGAGGTGGAAAAAACCTGGATGGACCTGAGGCTCTGGTGGTTGGACGACAGGGAGTGGCCATGGCTGCTCCCCCTGGAGGAGTGATGGTGGAGGGGGAAGGCTAGAGACTTGCTCTGACCCTCTGAGTGGTAGACCACAGCGTCAGTATTGAGACCCACGTCCTGAGAGGAGAGAAGAGCACTGCAGGTCATCATAAACTTCAGAATGAGAGACAGCTCATTCAGTGAGATGTGATACCAACAGTTCACAAGACATGATGGCTTCATCAGACACAGCTCCCACCACCAGCCCACAGTGCCAGGATAAAATAGGGAGGATGATAAAGGGGAGAGTGGGGTCCAAAGGTCTGAAACAACTTTCTCATTCAAGTAAAAGTTAATTACATATTATGAATTATCTACACATTATAATAAGACTGATTTCAAACTTTAATTATTATATAATATTAATTATACATGTATGCATTAACTGTCATAAATCTCAATTTAATATGATCAAAGATGGCGTCCCTCAGGGATCCATTTTAGGGCCACTCCTCTCTATTCTCTATATAAATAACTTTGTGACGTCCCCCAGCGCTCTACATGAATTTTTTTTTGCAGATGACACAAATGTATTCTTATCACACAATGATTTATGTGCACTACAAATTAACCTGAATGAGGAACTGCTTAAGGTGGATACATGGTTCAAATGCAATAAGCTATCATTAAATATAAGCAAGCCAAACTTCATTGTTTTTCATTCCAATAGAAATCAAAATAATGTTGAACATGTTTGTAATTAAATAAATGGTTGAAGCTTACTCAATGTAATATCTTTCACAATGCTAGTGTTATGTACAATGTTGCATTTACTTTATATTACAGATTCAGTGACCTTATTCCACTTGACCCTTCCTCACCTACGTACCAGACCAGAAAAAAGCTGCTTAAAAATTGGCTGTTTAAAAAAAAAAAAATTAAATCAGCAGTTGAAACTAAAAACTGGGTACTCTACTGAGCTATTATTTTTATTCACCATTTATTGCTGATTGTGTATCCTGCCTATTGAGTTGATGTTTGGACTGATGGGATGGATGTTTTTGGACCATTTGGTTTTTCTTTCTAGGGTGTTTTAGGATTTAGCTATTATTGTTAGCATTATTTTTTTTGTTGTACATGTTTGTATGTTTTTACCTGTATTTTATTCTGATTTGTGTAAAAAAATAAATGATGATGATGATGATAATATATACATTATAATTAGAGTGGTCTCAGATTTCATTCAATATTCAAATAACAGGAGTTTACTGACAGAAGTTGGACATTTTTTTATTTTATAACATTTACTGATTAACAACATAATATATTCTTTTAAAGCAAACATGTAACCGAGGGGGTTACAGATGTGATTGCCGGGTGATGGACTCTACCTTGTGTCTCAGTGTAGGAATGACTCTCTCATAGAACTCAGGGTGGGGGTGCACCTCCTTGGATCAAACCAAACAACAGGTTATGAACTACACATATGTGTATATATGTAGCAGAGCAGAGCCACACAATAAATACACACTCACCACAAACACACACACACACACACACACACACACCTTGATAAGCATTTCCAGTTCCATCCTCAGACTCATCACTTCCAGTGTTACTGCAGCAACTCGGCCCACATCAGGATCTGTGACATCGTCAGGGAAGCTGAGCCCATCTGGCTGCTGATTGGAGTAACCATAGAGACAGAGCACTGCCCGCCCCCCCTGGGGGAAGGACAGAACAAACATGGCATGATGTGATCTGAAGGGTTTTATCTTTTGTTTACTTTCCCGAAGAGTTGAAATGAAATGAAATCAGACCTTCCCGGGTTTTTTATTAGGTCATCTACAGGAGGAACGACACTTAAATCAATAGAATTACTTTTCAAGAAAGCCATCAAAGTTTTAGATTAAAAAAACACCTTCATTTCATCATTGTAATATACTGGAAAAATATAATCTGTTGAGTTTTGAGAACTTTTAGATACGTTTGATTTATTCATAAGGTTTTGGATTGGCTTGCTCCATCACCTTTACATAAATGAATTCATCAAACAGAGGTCTGACAGTGGCGTTGGCACTAGGGCGACCACTACAGGGGGCTGTGAGGTGGCTCATGGGTGCACCACATTTAGACAAACTGCTATCTGTAACGGGAACCGGGGGACACCTTGCTTGCCTTTCAGGGCTTTACAGATCGGGAAAAAAAAATGGGAAAATTGATCCTGACAAAAACAGAATGTTTTCTTCATACTCAGGGCTTCTGAATGGGGTCGTACTTGGACATTTGTGCCAAATTTGAAGAAGTTCCATCAACATTTTACTGCGATATCGTGTCCACGAGAATGGGACGGATGGACATAGGGACGGACAGACAGACAACCTGCAAACAATACGCCTCCAGCTCTGACTGTCTGTGGCGCGGAGCCATAAAAAAGCTGTTTGTCAGCACAGGAAATCGTTCCCTGAGATTGTAAGAGTTTTGGGACATTCAGGACAAGATCAGGATTATCTGTTTGGAAACAAGTTCTACCATATAACTGAAACAGAAGCATCACTCAGAATGATGAACATCTGTTATATAGAGCTAGACTATAGAGTCTTTACTCTAGACTGACTGAACAAGCCATTGCTCATTTGTATTATTTCAGATCTGTTGATCTCTTCAGTAACACACTCCTACGGAGGCTGTGTGTTTGTTACCTGAATAGCATCGACAGTGGCCCTGAACACCGGGTTGTTGTGTTTCACAGTCCTCCAGTACTTTGGCCTGTTGGGGTTGGTCAGGTTACAGCCGTACTTCTCCAGGATGTTCAGAGCTGTAGACAAACGCTGGAGAGACGCAAGAGTCTGAAGAAGCAGAGAGATCAGTGAATGTAGTTCAGTTCCAGTCTGAGACAGAAACATGCGGTGTACAACGGTCTCCGGCCTCCACACCCAATCAGATGAATAGGAGCGTTTCACAAGTCATCAAATATCAACATCCAAAAACATGTGAAACTCGCATCAGACAAAAATCAGAGTCATGATTCAGTCAGAGCTGAACAAACAGACGTGAAAACACCACTGTAAATAAACCTCCATAAATCTGATCAGAAACCAGAGAAGAAGAAGCTCCTCAGTCAGTGATCAGTAATAGTTGTCAGTTCATCAATGGTACATAACACACATATAGTTTACCGACATGATAATTAACCCCACTAAAAGCTCAAGCGCAAGCTTGGAGAGAACCTAAAACCTATGTATCCGTCTATCAAGATCACAATCTTGCAGCCAGCCGCTGGTGACACCCCACAGACGCAGGTGGCTGGCCAGTGAGAGGAGCACCCTCACCTGGTCACCTACGCACCACATGTGGCGGTCTCTGCAGCAGCTGGAGGCGTGTGAGCTCAGCAGACAGCCATGCATATACTAATAAAAAATTATTTGTTACTCAATATAGGTAGCACCAACCCCTTGCACCCTAAACCCCATTTGTTTTTTTATTTCATTTCTACTGGGGCAATTTTATCCAAACGTAACCTACAGCCAACCTGGGTTAACCTGCTTGTCTGAATGGACGTTATGCAAGTATTTCCAGGTGGGAGTATTGTTCCCTCTCACCTCCTTCCTGTTGCTGCCGACGCTGTTCTCTATGACCATGGTCTCTGCAGCGATGTGCCGGTATTTGGAGCAGGGCGGTAAAGGCAGATTGGCCATAGACATGACCCCGGCCCGCACCTCCACCACCCGGCCCCCAGAGTACAGACACACTTCAGCCCGGCTCCGCACCTCCTGCAGCTGCTCCGACAGAGACGGCATTCTGCACACACACACACACACACACACACACACACACACACACACACACACACTGTCAGTGACTGTGAAATACATGCAACCATGCATCTACACTAAGTGTGTGGACGGAAACCAGGGTCAAGCTAACATGCTCACAACAACAACCTTAACAAGCTGATGTTCAGTAGGTATCATGTTCATCATGGTCACAACCTTAGTTAAGCGTGTTAGTATGCTAACATTGCTAACTGGTGCTGAACACTAAGTTCTGTATTTATTAGGTCAGAAACCTAAAAGATTTTGACCTGACGATGGCGCCAGAGGAGAAGGTAAAGGATCATCCTGAGGGGACATTTCAGTCTGGATCAAAGTGGTGGTTAATATTTTTTCAATGAATGGATTTTCTTCTTATTCTTCTTTCATCTTCTTCTTCTTCTTCTCCTCAATTCCCTAGAATCCGAGGTGACATTTTCACATGTTTAAATAGACTATTACTAGTTTTCTCTGCCGCTGAATGCGGCTGGAGCAGGTGGTGGTGACCGTCGCTTGACAAGAGCTATTGTTGCGTTTCCAAGACAACAATACATCAACAATAATACAACAATATATATAAAGATCTACAGTATACATGTCTCCAGGGCAGATTGAAGGCTACACTGAGTCGCCGTTGGAAGGTGACTTGCTTGCTGTCATCTATGTCAGAGCGCCCATGAACCTCAACAGAGTCCTTGAATGAGCAACGAACATTTAGTCAAACTCCCCACCAATCAGGGGCTGAGAAAAGAGAAGCCAGAGCAAAGAGAGAATGAGAAAACAAAAAGGAGCAGAAAGGCAACAATGTGAAGAAGCAGCAGGTTTAAACAAAGGAGAGGAGGAAGGAACTAAAACTTCAGCTGGCTTCAGCGTGTTCACTTGACTAGACTCAAAAACACTGCTACACTGCCCCTTAGGAAGCTAATATCCTGCAACCTGCTGGTCTTACTAATGCTTACAATTAGTAAAATTGCTAGGGGCACAGTTTGGAAAACTTTGTCCCCCTGTTCATAATTCCTCATCTCTAGCCTGACAGGAGAGGACAAGAGTCTAAATTGGAAAGAGATGCTGAAACTTGACGTGTAATGAGGTGTATATAATCCTGCATGGACTGAGGCAGCGCCTGGGAGAAGCCACAGTGATCACAAATCTGTTCTCAGAGCACGCAAAAACATGTGTGCGAACAGTTCCTATCATTGTCTTTTCACTACAGGAGCTGAGAGAGGCCAAACTCCCCAGATAACAAAATATCATCAAGAGAAAAGGATTTTTTTCTTATCCTGAGATAACGAGATAATTATCCTGTTATCTTGTTGTTCTCTCATTATAATGAGTTTGTTCAGCAGAGATCAGATGTGCCGAGCCGGTCTGCAGATGGAAACTTCTAGAGCTGTAAACTAAAAAAGGCCAGGATGACGCATTGATCAACATCAATAGAATCAAGAGAATATTTCAATCAAGGGCAGAAATCACACCGTGTCCTTTCATACAGCTAACGAGTTACTAAGGAGTGTTGCTAAGGAGCAGTGTTATATGTATAAATGTATGTGTGTATTGTGACGACCCCTGGGGTCTTCTTTGGGGTGTGGGATCCTTTTGCTGACCTATTTGTCTGCAGCTTGATTGGTTCATCTGGAACACCTGTGTTCCACAGTATACAGGTCCTGGCTGCCTAGTAATCTCTCTCTGCTCCACAGGCACATCTTGTTTTGGGTTTGGTTATGTCTTAGTTTAAGACTTACAGCATGTTAAGCTCTGCACTTTACAACACGTGCACTCACATACTTCACTCATGCACCACACACTACTGATGTGACTGATTTCCAGTTTAATAAAAAGTATTCTTTAATAATCTTAACCATTGTTTGTCTCCCTTTTGTTGTGGCCACTTAAACCATGTGTGTGTGTGTGTGTGTGTGTGTGTGTACACATTACATTTCAGCATACTGTTTTGCAACTGACCACAGGTTGGGAACCACTGCAGTCATGTCCACTAAATATGCAGTTCTGCCATCTTTGATCTCAACTACACACCTGTAAAGACTGTATCTCTCTCTCTCACACACACACACACACACACACACACACACACACACACACACACACACACACACACACACAGCACTGCTTCTGTAGTAGCAGTAGGCTAGGTGTCTCCAGGGGCACATTTTGGCATGATGAAACACACGCGCGCGCACACACACACACACACACACACACACACACACACACACACACACACACACACACACACACACACACACTCGCGGCTGATAATGACCACGCACACGTTGAAACAGTTATTAAAATCCCTGTGCCACAGTGCGCAGGTGTAACCTGTCAGTCAGGCAGCTGGGATCTGTGGACACAGCGGTCTGTGACCAGGTGACAGTGGACGTGTCGGTAGGTGCTGGTGCTGGTGCTGGTGCTGGTGCTGGTGCTGGTGCTGGTGCTGGTGCTTCTACCTCTTCTGTCCGGGAGCAGCGGTGAAATCCCGGGTCTGCTCCTCACGGTCCTCCGTCAACACCGACACCGAGCCGCGGGCCACGGCCTCCGGAACACCGTGTCACGTCGGTCGCGCAGTGTTACAGCAGTGATGTCCGACACAGAACAACGGATAACGAATGATGTCCGCTTTAGTGTTCTCTCCGCAGGCTCCAGCAGAACATGGACGCAGTGGCGGTGACGTCATCCATACGCTCAACGTTTTTATCATTTTATTTATGACGTCATTTTCATTTAGCGCTCATCAGTTCCACATAGCTAGGTTTGATTTAATACCCTCTGGAATTGGCATGATGTCTGATATGAATTCAAAGTGTAAAAGTAACATTATGTCAGATTTGGAATTATAATAAGAAATATTGTGTTATAAACAAAATGAGAGAAGTTTAATTTAAAATGATACACTTGATTGATCCTGTAAACCAGGTACTTTCAAGATTCAGAGACGTTGACAGAAAATGTGTATTTTGCCCGCTAAAAAATCTGAGAGTATTTGTCATTTATTTTATGAATCTATTAAATGGTTTTGGTTAGATATAGAATATTTCTTTAAGATGCTGACTGGTTCAACTATTCATTTAGAATAAAGAAAAAAGAGATGTATGTTTTAAGATGGATGGATTGTAAAAAAAAAAAAAAAAAGATTTAATTTGAATCTCTTTATTTTAAATG
>NW_019525661.1:138300-138672 GCF_002814215.2 Seriola lalandi dorsalis | reverse complement strand
GGTCCATTTTTAAAGCGTAGTGTGGAGTCTGTATAATATTTTCAATAACTGAAATAAAAACAAATTTAAAAACTGATACTGATACCATGTGTCAGTCAGTCTCTACCTTTTAGTGGTGATCTTCCTGCCGTTGATGATCTTGGTGGAGGTGGACACAGAGCGGAAGTTGCCCATGCCGCCACCGCCGCCCCCTCCTCCTCCTCCTCCACCTCCTCCACCCCCAAATGAGGTGGAGGAGAAAGAGGTGAAGCCTCCACCTCCCAGACTGCCCATTGTTGTCATGTGACCCATGTGACCCATGTGGCCCATGGTGTTCATGGAGCCGAAAGAACCGAAGCCTGAGATGAAGAGGACGGAGAGAGAGAGAGAGAG
>NW_019525661.1:116393-138250 GCF_002814215.2 Seriola lalandi dorsalis | reverse complement strand
ATATATATATATATATATATATATATATATATATATATATATATATATATATATATACACACACACACATATACAGTATATACATATGTATTTACAATTTTTGTTTCAACAGCCTTATTTATATGTTTGTGTGTGTAAGCATTTATTTCTTTTTATTGTAACTATTTTATTAGTATGTATTGTTCATTCACATTATGTATCGTATTTCAGAAGTTATGTTTGTTTCCTCCATTTTCAATGTATAATTGTTTTAATAAGATGAAATGGAAAATGTTTTGAATAGAAAAAGCCTTTGAAAAAAAAACATAGTTGGGTTATATTGTAGAACACTGGCATTTTAAAGCTAAATCTGTTTCCTTCTGTATCATAGAAATAACATATATATACATATATATACATATACACATTATTCGTTATCTATCATAATAAATTATTCAGGTTTGAATATTCTAAATATTATTTCTTGATGGATTTTGACTGTGATATTAAATCAAATACTAGTCATCCACCTTCTTGTAAGTCAATTGGACCTCATTTCCATCTGTAACCAGGTGGTTGTGAGTCCAACTGCAACCTTAACCCTCAGAAAATTTTGAGAAACATACATTTTTATGAGTCAGATTTTGCATATCTTCATTTAAGCTGCAGAAACTAAACTTCCCCCAAGTCCCTAAAACCCACAGATTCCCAGACAAATACAGAGGATGCAGATGAACCGGTGGTTGTGGTCCTGCAGACTTAAAATATGACAAATCACTGTGGTCTATGTGTGAAGAGACAGGATAATATATAACGTGAGCAGACTTATGTCATAGGATGTAGAGTTGTGGTCCAGCAAACTCACACACAAACATAAAACAAAAACACACAAGACAGAAGTAGGTCACATGAACACATTTATTTGTCTTGCATATTGGTAACTGAAACAATCCCTAAGATTCACTATCATTATGTTGACTTAAAGAAATAATGAATGAGTCTAATCATCACACAGGCTAAACAAAGCAGATGATGGACGAGTGGAACATTAAAGAAACAATAAAAGAAGAGAGCAGGAGGAAGGGAGGGAGGGAGGGAGGGAGGGGCAGGTTTCATAGTGTCTGGATTGCATGTTTGTATTTTATCTAACTGTACAAAATCTAAGTGATCACAAGAACAAATACAAACAGAGATTGTGTGACATTTTCAAATGACAGTGTGGAGATTAGATTGTGCATAGCAGAGCCACAGCTGGTCAAACTGTACCGAGCCAGAGTGGAGCACCCCCCCGCCACATCTGGACAGACCGTACCTCTCTGCTCCCAAGCTGCAGCCTGTAGCTTTTGAAAATTCACCTCAATAACTTAAAACTAATTTTCCAGTGTATATATTTGTTGTGACCATACGGAGTATTTCACTGGTTTTGTGAGTGTATGCGGGGGCTTCAGGGCTTCCCTCCACTTCAGCAGCATTGGTGCTATGTTGTTGTCCAAAACCCACATTGTCTGTTTTTATGTACAATGTTTTATCAGTGTAGTTGTCCCCATTAATTAGCTAACGCCAGTTAGTGAGCAGACTCATTGTTATATCAAGAGTAATATCATTACTCTGCTGTGCTTTTTTACTATTTTGCTGTGTTAGAATTTTGAATATTGAACCAAAGTGACAGGCCATCTTTTCGTAAGTATCTTACAGTCTTCTTTTTATTTTTGTCCCATCACTCATTTGGTCAAAAGTAAAGATTAAGATGCACACATTAGGATTAAAATTAAGATTAAGCTATTTGTAAGTTTTCTCTGAACGTGGTTTCTTGTCACGAGCGAGTGGTGCTGATTGTCACTTGAGAATAGCTTCAGCCATCGTTGCGTTTACAAGACAGGAGCTTATAATATGTCCTCTGAGCAGCGCTAAGATTTAAGGGCAGATTGGATCTAACAGTGAGTCGCTATCGGAAAGAAACAAGACAGGCCGGGCCTTGCTGGTTAGCATGCTAACCTCAGTAGAAGGAAAGACGTAACATAGACAAGAGTTAACATTGGTGTTTCTCTCCACCTCTTGTGCTGAACTCGCAACATTTCCTCTAGACTGGTCAGTAAACAGCTGTTAATGCTAACGTTAGCTATGTTAGCTATGCTAAGACTTGCAAATAGCTTATTTTAGTTGACGTTAGATTGACTTTATTTGGGCAGAATTAAGATAAAGGTTTGGTCATGGTGTTGCTCACTTTAGTATTAAGTCCACATGGTCTATGTGCTTTTATGTACATATTCATTTGTATTTCAAATAAGAAGGGGTCTGCTTGGGACACTGGCTCCCAGAACATATTTAGAAATTAGCGCAACATCACTTCCTGTTATGAAACCTATTAAAAAAAAGGAGTCACACTGCATCTCTAAAGCTGCTATACAGAGGTTGATGCTGACTGGATGTCACACGTAACTAATATTGTGAACACATGCTGTGTTGGCAGCTGTCTTTGCTATGGTTAACCAGCACCACCTCCTGAGTGCCTGCAGTTCATATACAGTGTACTGCTGCTGCAGCACCACAGTGATCCGGGCTGAACTCACTACTGAACATGAAGCCACTGCTTTCCACATACAGCCTCATTTGCTGAAGTAAAATGACATGGTGGCACAGTGAGGTTAAAGTGTAAAGCTAATGCTGCTTGACAACTACAGATGAGTGACACTGACATTGATGAGAGAACAACACAAAAGCTGTAAAGGTCTGCAAACCCTGAGAACCTGAGGATTCACACATCAAAACATCCACTAAACAGAAAAAAACAAGAGAGAAGAACAAAAAAACAGAACAAAACAAAAATCTGGCCATATTGTACAGGTTTTTTTTCACCTTCTCATAAATTGTCTATTTATGAAAAGGCACGCATTTTTTTTTTAAATATAATGGGATATTAACAACAACACACAGCTCCACATTCCTCTTATAAAAATGCAATAAATTAGTTTTAACTGACAACAAAAAAACTTCATCTAGAAAGAGTGAGCTGGAACATAATGTTATAATTCACTCACTCTGCACTGTGTGTGTGAGCAGTCAGTGGATCACACAGTTAAATGTGCGTTTGAATGTGTCAGCGTGCGATGCACAGCCGATCTAATAAAAAGAAAAACACTGGATGAGATTAGACAGAGTGCTACAGAGGCGTCGTCTGTAGAGGTCACTGTTACACTACCTTTACAATGCAGTCAGCACCCATGCAGAGCAAGTCAGGCAGACACACACACACACACACACACACACACACCCTCTGTATCTGCCAGCCTACACTTCCTTCAGGGGGGCGTCACCGGTGACTGAGGGCCAGGAGGGTGAACGTGCACCTCCTTCCTCGACCACCAACACATATATCCGTAGTTTTGTCCATCTTTCCCATTGGCTTGGATAAAACACTCCACAACATAATTGCTGAGGTCTGAGAGCATGGGCGGGTATTGCATGTGGGCCGAGAAATCATTTGCAAAGCAGTCCAATATTGGTGAAAAGATGTATTTATAAAAAATATAAATAAGGTTTTTAAATGTTTTAAAATCGTTGAAAACTCCTTTTATTTATGTATTTTGTATTAAGGCCAATCTCTGTTAATCCAATGATAGGAACTTTTCTGTTGTCGCAGCCAGACCACAGTGTATACTTGTTTACTATCAGTCTGATTACACATGAAAAGCAGACATCCATGGAAAAAACTAGAGCATCAAAATGGATATCTGATTAGCAACAGGAAGAATTAAAAGGAAAGAGAGTCAAGAGACAGATGATGAATCGACAAGTGATCCCCGAGGCGAGGCGATATTTGGCCTCTGTATTGTGATGGGGTCAGAACATTTTTGAGATTTTCAAGTGAGCCATGAGGTGGAAAATGTTGGGAACAGCTGATCAAAGCTACTTTATTTGTAGCTTAAACTAGCAGTGAAGTGTCGCTAATAATCCTTTATTGTAGAGGAGAACTGTGTGCACACAACTGCAGTAAAGGGCATAGTATGCCTGAAGGAAACTAGATTGTAAGCCAGAAGTGTCTCTCTGCAAGAACTTTTCTGTGACTTTATAGTCTTGATGAAATGAATCATATAAATAGGGATAATGACTTTGACACTTTCAGAGCCTTGCCTTGTAGTATTCATAGTGTGGCACTCAAAAAACACTGATGAAAGGAGAAGTTTAAACCTGGTCTGGCTGATCACTGTGGAAGTGCTTGTCGGGTTGTCACTTCGGAAAAAGTTACAATAATAAGGCTCGGCTGTGGCTCAGGAAGTAGAGTGTGTCGTCCAGAAGGGGGCGGTGGTTCGATCCCAGGCTCCTTGGGCAGTGTGTGTTAGAAGCACTCTATGTGTAGAAATGTGTGTGTGAAAGGGTGAATGTGGTGTAAAGAGCTCTGAGTGGTCGATAAGACTAGAAAAACTCTATATAAGTGCAGTCCGTTTACCAATTGTTGGATGCAGGCAGGTACTTTGTTAGAGGCACGCTGACAACACCCGAACATCCATCACAGATTACTGACCCACTGTGGATCAGTATCTATGATGGATGTTTGGGTAATATTCTCACAGTTTACCTTCAGTTTCTGCTCCACATGATTTTGTTTCCAGCCTGTCTGATTGTTCTTGACCCGTCACTGTGTTCCCAGATCTCAAATATTAACTTGTGCCATCTTATTATTGACAGAAATGATAGTCAAAACTACAGAATAAAACCCATGTTGTAATAAACCTCCGTTAATAAGACACTAGTCTCACAGAGACCAAAACAGATGGGGTGTTTGGGTGCTCTTCGTTAACTCTAATACTTCCTGCTCAGCTGGTATGACTGATTTACAGTCAGTTACATTTGGACTGGGTTAAACCTCATGACCCTGAAGGAGGAGCCCCTGACCTGGGACACAGGCAGTGTGTGTTGACCCACACATGACTGATCAGTGAACTTTCTGTCTTTATGTGTTTATATATCTGCACATTTCAACCTGTCTCCTCATGAGAATCAGGTGTCTCATTCAGTTTAGGATTTGTCTCACTCTAGAGGAGTCGGCAAACAGTGGTCTAGCAGTGAATACAACAGCCTTTACATCCCTATTCTTTTCACTTTTCACTTTCAAGACCCTACTTTCCTTTAGAGGATTATAGAAAAAGGAGAGACAGAAATTTAAAAAAAAAAGAAAAAAGAAAAAGATACATAAAACAGAATCTATTGTTGAACCACTGAGACAAACATCAGTGTTCAGGATGCAGCGGATGCCTTTGGACCAACAGAATTATAAGAGTGGGACGTTTTATCCTGTATCGTGTGCTTGTGTTTGATCTGGGTCCCGTTACAAGAACATAATACCTGGACAGAGAGAATGATGAGCATGATTGATCATTGATTTTTCAAGTCTTGTAAAATAGAAATTTTCAAAAATTGCTTCGACAAATATAAAAAATATTATTTCCCTCCACCTTCTGTCTTCACTTGGTGTAATTAGTCCATCACAAGAAATAGGCCTAAATAGCAAGCAATAGGAAACTGTAAATTATACCTGTTGAGCTGTATACAAAAACTCTCCAGGATGGTCATAAATATTCTCATTCACACAAGGCTTTGTTTATGCTCATGTCTGAGCCCTAAAACATCAATCAGTCACTGTTTTCCTCTGCAGCATATTAGTCTGATCTTCAAAGAACAAGTCAGCAATGACTGACATGAGACCGTCGTTCAGATAGAACCCAGACCGCGGGCGTGTGCTTCTGACTTCCCTCAATGCCCATTAATAACGCCACAACGTGACAATGCTGCAGGGACACCTGTTTCCTGACAGCAGCGCTCGCCAAAATAAGAGACGAGAGTCCAAAAGTCTTGTGGGATATGACGAGTGCAACTCTCCAGAAAAGCTGCAACAACTCTGAATGCTTTAATGTGTTCCCACACTGTCTTTGTCTACAGGTGCATGACAGGAAGTAGTTGTTATGGTGTATTCTGGGTAGTTGCTGTCTTCCATCCCATCAATCTTTTCCTCTACCCGTCGGTTTGGCGTTCCGGTCTGTAAACCTCTTTCTGCTTTTGGGCTTACATGCTTGTCTCACAGGGCGGTGTCATGCTTCCATCCACGACGACGTGGTTTTCTCGTTTCTCTCCACTCTGCTCTGCTCCATCTCCTCCTCCTCCTCCATCTCCTCCTCCTCCTCCTTCCTGCTCTCCTTCCATAGCTACTAACTCCTGGGTGCAGTTAAGCGGGCTGGCTTTAGACAAAAGTGGGCTCGGACTGCTGCCGGAGCCAACAGCAGACCTTTCCATGTGATTCCTCCCCTGGTGGCTTAAGCCTGTGAGCTGCCCTTCACCTTCTAAGCTCCTGGCTGCTGAGCCTTCACCTCCCCCCTGGGAGTTGCCTGGACTGACAGATTGCGGGGCCGGGGACGGAGACTGCACGATTGCCAGCGGAGACTTAACTTCCTGTGTAGCAGAGGTGGGAGGTGTAGAAAACCCGGAAACGATGTCGTCAGAAAGTAGTTGAGCAAGCTTGGCTGAACCCGGGGTTGCCACAGGTGTCATCACTGCCATTAGCACGTCATCTTGGGATCCAATAAAGTCAACCTTGAGGGCTCTTGTTTTCTGAGGGCTACTATAATCTTTCAAGGTGCTGCCGATGCTGTCATAGGTCACTCCACCGCTTTCCGCACTCTGTGGCATCAAACCCACATCTCCAGCCCTTCCTCTGGGGCTGGACACAAACTCATACAAACCCTCTTTGATGATGGCTGCTGGCTGGATGCTGTCAGGGCCTTTGTTCACCTCCATTGCGCTGATCTGACTTAGATCCAAGGGAGGGGGGATGCGCTGGTGTTTAGCTGGAGTTTGACCCTCAGCGCTCACGAGAAGAGAACTTTCTCCTCCTTCCACTGGAAAATCATCCGCCACATTGGAGAATTTGCTGACGTCAGGTGCAGTTTGCCGGCGTTGTGTGGACATCAGTGTTTTCATCTCCATCTGCTCCTCTATAATTTTTTCCTGCTGCTCCTGCATGGTCACTGTCTTGTTGTAAGCTTCTTCCAGCCTCTTCACGTTGAGGTGTTGAGGGGTAGTTTTGTTAGCTGACAACTTGGCCCGATCAGGAGAGCCCAGCTGAGCCACCTCGAGGTAATGAGAGTGTTGAGACCTGCCTGGGCTACTTACCTCTGCATTGGAGTAGTGTTTGTGGTAGCTCCAGCGGCTGGGTGACAGGTGATTATCCACAGGACACTTGCTGTCCTCTCTCTTTTCCACCAACACATCTGTAAGCTCCATGCTACGTGCAAAAGCATCCTTCAGGTTAATAGAAATAATGCTTCCACTCCTCTTGGCTCTTTCCAGAGCTTCCCTTCTCTTGATGGCCTTCTCCTGCCTCTTCTGCTCCCGGTAGAACTCAGAGAAGTTGTTGACGATGATTGGGATAGGAAGGGCAATGACCAGCACACCTGCTATGCAGCAGAGCCCTCCTACAATCTTGCCCAACAGGGTTTGAGGGTAGATGTCTCCATAACCAACAGTGGTCATAGTAATGGTAGCCCACCAGAAGGAGGCAGGGATACTGGTGAATTTAGTGGCATCCTCATCCTTCTCAGCAAAGAACACCAAACTAGAGAAGATCATAATGCCCATTGCTAAGAAGAGGATCAGCAGACCCAGCTCATTGTAGCTCCTTCGCAAAGTGAAGCCTAGAGACTGGAGTCCTGTTGAGTGCCTGGCCAGCTTCAGAATCCTCAGGATCCTCATAATTCGGAAGATTTGGACCACACGGCGCACGTTCTGGAACTGCATCACGCTCTTGTTGGACTCAGTTAGGCAGAGGGTCACATAGTAAGGCAGTATAGCCAGCAGATCAATGATGTTGAGTGGTGCTTTGATGAAATCCCACTTGTCGGGTGCTGAGAGAAGGCGCAGCATGTACTCCATGGTGAACCAGGCAATGCAGACAGCTTCCACGTGGGCGAGGCTGGGGTTGTCATTGAACTGGCCAAACTCATCCACCACCTGCAGCTCCGGCAGGGTGTTGAGAGACAATGATATGGTGGAAATGACGATGAACAGGATGGAGATCATGGCCAGGACCTGCAGACAAAGACAAAGTTGTGGGTTACTGCATTAGCAGAGCATATTTGTAATTTCTTACACAGATAGATGAAGGGATGCAGAGATTATGATCCTTTTGGTTCAGACTGAAACATCTCTACAACTATAAATGATTTGCTGTGTTTTCCAGAGGATGAATCCTAATGACTGACCAATGATCCCCTGACTCTTTCTCTAATGAAATCACCCAGGTGATGTGTTTGGCTGGTTAGGGTTAGGGTTGGATGGTCCCCAGAAGATGAACTAGAAGATGAACCTTAGTGACTTTTGTGACCCCTTTACTTTTATCCTGTTATCCAACATGTATGTCATCATCTACTGGATGGATTGACAGAAAATGATGTACAGACTTTAACGGTTCCCAGTGAAGTCTTTCGACATGCCTCTGGTCTTTGTCTTTTGTTTTTATAATTAGTTGAAATTCACAGTAACAATAAAGAATAATGAAAACATATCTGCACCTACTTTTTTTAATTACACAATAGGATTTATTACAGAGCTGATTAATAATAATTTGGAGGGAAAAGGTTTCAGCTTAGTTGTAATGAACTTACATGTCATAGTTATTTTGTTTTGGGATGCAGCTGTTTGATTTATACACTCTCTCTATTTCATCATCATTACGTTTTGAACTAACAGTGAAAGACCATGTTTTAAGTGAGAGATGATTGTTGTAGTTTTTCTTTATTTATTGACATTTTTTTCCAGCGGACCTGCAGAGGTGATGAGCTACAGCATGGTTCATTGTCTCCTGCGAATGCAACTTGTTTAAAGACGGATTTAAGATCAGGAATCAACCTTCAACCTTCAGAACACATATGACATGAAATAAGATAAATACAATTCCTGGATGTCTATGGGATCATGAGTATGTTATTTGATCCTGTAGACACTGAACAATTGAGCCAAGACAGCCTAATACTGCTGTTTGACATTACTTGAGACTAAACCAAATACATTAAAAAAGCCTGTCCTAAGGCTTTTATAAGTTTCTGACTCTGTGAAAGTGGGAAAAACTGTAATTTTCCCCAACACTGCTGTACCTGATCTCTTTAACCAAACCACACACATTTAGGCTAATTCACGTGATCTAATTTGATAACCAATGTAATAACTATTTTTAATTAATATTTTTTCCCTTACATTCACAGAGCCTCCCTTGAAATTGTTTGAATTTATTTGAGTCAATCACCAACACTGATTTAGCTGATGAGCCTTAACATTGGGGTAAAACCTTTTATACTGAGGGCGGCAATAAAAGAAAGGTCAGCAAAGGTCACATTTTGATCAAGAAGGAAAAAAAAATCTTTCACTTTTTGTAATTTTTCTCCATTTGCTTTGCATGAAGTATTGAATAGTTTGATCTCTTTAGGCTGTAAACACTTAGATAAAAACCATCTGAGACGTTTAGATGGAACTACAAATCTGGTGATAGACATAGACATGTATTTTATAAGTGTAGCATACATTTTAAAATGTAAAATTTGAATTTACAAAGTAGTAACTTCAACTTTTATCCATAATCCAATAGAAAGAATTGACCAGGACAAGCTGACAGTCCAGCATGAACATTACGGATTCAAGATTGAGTTAGTTTTTGCCCTTGAATATTTCAATTCACAGGGGATATATGAAAATCTGGCACAATTATTGCCCCCTGCCCCTGTTCAGTGGTCCTACCACTACCTACAATCTCTGCTCAAAAACACTAACAAGGAGCTCTAAGGTCCGAGCCAAGTCAGGTAGTTGAAGCATGTGTGGTCTGAATCTTCTCTCTGCAGCCCTTGCTAGGACATTTCAGGATAATTGTAATAGGATTGTGTTGCTATCTATAGAAAGGATAGAGAGAGGTTAGAAGTGGTTACTCATTCTTTCCTCCCCCAACAGGAAGAATCAGGCAACTGTTGGACACCCCCAAGAAAAGCTTTACACTAAAACTAAATAAATGAATTAAATAAAATAAAATATACAGACAGAAGAGAAATTAAAGGCCAAACCAACATAAAGTGTCGTAGTAAGTAGTAAGTAGTAAGGTGTTGTTCCACCATATGCTGCCAGAACAGCTTAAATGAGACCTGGTGACTGTTAGGGCCATAGCGGATAATTCACATCATTTTCATGCTCATCAAACCACTCAGTGACTCGTACTCTATGGATGGAGGCATTGTCATCCTGTTTCTCCAATCATTTTTCTGGTTTTCCCTTTAATTTGTCACCCGTCTGTGTATGTATATATATATATATATGATGTCAAAAACGACAGAGAACCCTGTTGAATGAACAGAGGCTGTGGTGCCTCATGCTCTGTGTGTGCTGCTACATCATGAGTGATGGTCAGTCATTATGAAAACCTGGTGTGTCGATTACAACTGAGAGTGATTCTATGAGGGATTTCTAGCACATTGAGTAGCTTTCACTGTAAATATATGAAGCCTTTGGGACTTTGTGCCAGTATCAGGAAGATATTTCAGACTGGTCTGCAGTGTTGCTCCAGTCTTAATTTTGCCCACAGATTAGTCTAATGCAAGTAAGAGTGTTTCAAAAAAAAAAAAAAAAGACTAATCTTAAGCCAAAAAACAGCTTACACCTTACCCCCAGGGTAACTGAGGCCTAAGACCAATGTTACCATGGTTACAATCAATTATACCTGCGCTGACCAGTAACACCCAACAACAAGAAACAGGAAAACATGGCTCATGATTTGAGCAATGAGAAGGGACAACAGAGCTTTTAGAGAATTTTTTTTTTTTCCCAAATCAGATTTTTGTTTGTATTGTTTCAGTCTTTGCTGAATTTCAAAGTAAAATGTCCTTGCTCTG
The DNA here is from genome assembly GCF_002814215.2 of Seriola lalandi dorsalis. Taxonomy (NCBI): domain Eukaryota; kingdom Metazoa; phylum Chordata; class Actinopteri; order Carangiformes; family Carangidae; genus Seriola; species Seriola lalandi. The sequence continues at coordinate 127,352 of NW_019525661.1, read as the reverse complement.
ATCTGTTTTCTATTTAAGTGGTGGCCTGGACATCAACAGATGTAGTAAGAGAGGTTTAGATTACTGGGTCTAACGCTGTTTCTATTAGATAGATAGATAGATAGATAGATAGATAGATAGATAGATAGATAGATAGATAGATAGATAGATGGATAGATAGATAGATAGATAGATATAGTAGATAGATCGATAGAAGGGCAGCTATGCGATACTTGTGACCAACGCACAGAGCTGACCGTAAACAGGCAAGAGGCCATGTGTCGCTAACTGCTGTAAAAACCCCATATGAGACATAAATGTCCAAAAAAAAACAAAAAACAAACAAACCAAATAATATCAGCATGTCCCACACGTCTTAATCGGAAAAAATGCTAAATTCGAAAAAGGCCAAATTCAGGATATCCAAACATAGTGTGCTGTTTACATGACCCATATCAAATTCCAAATATTGTCATATTCGAAATAACAGTGCGCCTGTAAATATACAGACTAAGGTTTTGTACAAAATTTGGTGCATATTGGCCACCAGGTGATAAATATCTCAACCAGTTATTGTCATTTTTCTTCTTATTATTTATTTTTCTCTGCTAAAGGCATTTTGTGCTGCAAAAACTTTGAGACCTAGAAACCTCAAACTTCCCAAACATGGTCCCAAATTCCCCTCACTGCACAGGCCCCAAAACATGAGGTACTGTACCCATAGGTGGCGCTGTAATATTCAAGTTTGGATTTTGGCTAATATCAGAACAGTGCAGCCTAGAGTCAGAAATTCTTTCTTCATGTCAATCTCTCAGTTCATCTGCTCTAAAAATGTCGATCCATTTAGTTTTAATTAGCCAATGAATCTTTATCAAAATGTCTCAATACAGTAAATGTCTTATATCTCAACACAACATTTATTGATTTTCACAGAACTGAACAGTGAGTTAGGCCTTTACATCATTCTATGAACAATCCCCAAATTTCATACAAATAGACCACTAGGAAGGGACAACTACAAATTGCTTGTTTTTAAAAAGATTATCAGAAAAAGTTGGAATTTGATTGAAATTTGGTACAGTGATGTTCCATCAACATGAAAAATGGTACAAAGGTTTATGAAACAGCCTCAAGGAGGCGCTACAAAAAAGACACTTACACTTAGACACAGGCCTGTATCTCAGAAATGTTTTGATCCAAATTCAAAATTCCTTTTTGTCCTGCTTGCTACAATATACTTTTGATCAACTTACATAAATACATTTAACATTTTGCAAGTTTTTAAGCTGTTTGAGGTTTATCAACTTGTCTGAGACTGTCAGATTCTTCTGAAATTCACTGTGACTCATACACCATCAACAGCTTTCCTTGAACTGAGAAAATTAGCTACTTTTCTGAAAAGAAATAATCAGTAATTAGCCTAACTAACGCTAGTACGAGCAGTACTAGACAATTCAACAGTCTGAGCGGGTGAACTCAGAGCTGGTGGTTAGTCAGAAGTCCCCAGTTTGAGTCCTGATATACTGTAGGTTCAACTCCTGAACATCTGGTGTAAACTAATCTCCTCTGCTGTGTCAGTGAGATTACCACAGCCAGCTTTTGTTCTTTTAGAAAAGTGTGTGATAGTTTCAAATATCGGCAGTTACCCAAGTTATTGCTTCTTATCCCATTTGACTCCAACGACTGGAATGACCAGGGACTTCCAGATGTAAATTAACACTTTCCAATGCCAAATCTCCTCTAACCTCTAATATGCATCAAACTGCACCAAAAGTACACATTTAACCCTAAGTAGCAATAAACCAAGAAACAAGCGTCCAAATGCTTCCAATCTGCTTGAACTCTGATTATTTCTATGTGTTTTCTAATCTTAGTATTTCTACTTTTTTATTGCACTGTGACAACTGTCCCTGCGGCTCAAGAGAGTTCCTGTGAAATTATGTGATAGAGGGATTGTCTCGTTTCCGGTGAGGGGCAGTCTGGCTGATCAGAGTCATGTCAAAGGACACCGGGCATTACAGCATTACACAGTGTACAGTATTTCTGCTGCTTAATAATCCTTATTCAGACTGAGCGACTTTGTTCCACACAAAACTGCAAAGGCAAGCAAGAAGAAGAAAACTGAGAGACAAAGAGAAAGATGAGAGAAAGACGAAGGAGAAGATAAATGGAAAGAGAGACGGGACAAAGGGAAATAGAGGGCAGGTGTATCAAAGTGTGTCCACCCTGCAGCGTCTTAATGGCTTAATGGCTGCCAAATGCTATGACCTTGGCACCCAGGGCAGATTTAAAGCAGTACCAGGAACACACAAGCTGCTTTAGAAGCTGTACAGTGGAGGAAGAATTAATGGAGGCTCCACATTTAGGATTCAGCTGATCAATAACACTTGGAGTTTGTATCACAGTGAGTGGCTAACAAAGAAATGAACTCAACTCTGAGAAACATTTTGTCAACAGTGAAGCACTTCATCAAAAAGAGAGCAAAGTCAGTGTTAATGATCCTCACGTTGTTGTGTGAGTATGAACGGTATGGATTTCTAAATGACTCGGTCAGTCCTGTGACCTTTCCTTACGAAACTTCGGTCCTTGACAACATGAATGAATGACTGGATACCTGTGAAATGTGCTATAGATACTCATGGTCCCCAAAGGATACATATGTGTGTGTGTGTGTGTGTGTGTGTGTGTATGCACACACACACAAAAACAGATAGATAGATATCCTGCACTTTAATCTGTAAATTGTAAGTTTGGTCATCCTCTGAGTGTCATGATCTGTCCTTCTCTGACTGTGTTTGGACATTTGTCCTTTCCTGTTTTATTTTGTAGTAGCTTTACTTGTGTGTCGTGTTAGTTTTATTTCCTGTCTTTGTCCTGTTTCCCTCCAAGATGATTGTCTGCCCCGCCCCCTGATGTGTTTCACTTGTGTTCAATTAGCGTTGCCCCCCTTGTGTGTATTTAGTCTCTGTGCTCCCTGTTGTCTTTGTCAGTTTGTCTGTTTTGTTCCTGTGTACTTCAGTTTGTGATGTTTCCTTGTGTCTCTTGCTCTTTTGGATTTTCTGGTCTTTGAATTGGTTTTGTAAGTTTCTTTTGTTATTAAATCAACTTTTTTCACCAACACCACTTTGTTCTTGTCTGCGTTTGGGTCCTGAATTTACTAATCCCTGACACTGGGGACCATGAATATCACAGAGATACAGGATCTACCTCTGAATCATAGACTACTATGAACCGAGGAAGGGGGGGGGGGCATGTCCTTGCCAGGGTCAAAAGTAAACAACTAAAACTTAAGATGTTACACTTGGTTTGACTCTGCAGCTTTCCAACAAAAACTTCAGCAAATCATTCTCTTGTTAGTTCTGTATCATGTTGAAGGGGTGTGAGGAATGTCTGCTAATCACGATCATTATCATTATAGGACACCTGATCCCTCAGGACACCTCCCCCACTGGCAAAGTGGCAAATGAGAGAAACTGACAGAGCCAGAAAAAAAATGAAAAGACTGAATGAAGGAGTGGATGAAGTGACTGGGCAGAGAAACCCAAGCCCTGATCAATACATGGAGATATTTCTGGAACAACAGGCGCAGGATCTGTTGGACAGCTGCTGTTGCTGCAGAGGTCAACACAGTTCATTTATAAAGCTTTCTGCAGTCCTATTGTTTTCATCTACTGTTACACTGAAGCCATGCTGATGCTCATTCATCCAGTCACTGATCCAGATGTTCTGCTGACATTGGGAGCACATTGTTAATAGTGACATAGTCTCAGAAATAGTAATTGTAGATATTCACTCCTAAAATTTTTAGCACCCGATAACATCAACAAACCCCAAATCAAATCTCCTCCCAGATCACCGCTGATGCTGCTGTGCAGATGTTTTTTCAAGCCAACATGTGGGCATGGCTGATAATGTTCAAATGTTATTATGATGGCGGGATAACTTCCGCCACAGTGCACACACACACTGATGATCTCATACTTTTCACACATGCCTGATGTTTTCATTGTTGGCGTTGAGTGGAGACTATATGAAAAAGGAAATCTCTGTGTATCTTAAGGATCTGAACGCCATCCTGATATTCAGTCTTGCTCTTTGCACACCGAAACACACACATGCACACACACACACACACATAAAAATAAAGACAGAGAGGGAAGAGGCGCCGAGAGAATAAAGACAGAAAGCCAGAGTCAGAATTACAGTAATTATTCCAAAGAGAAGCCTCTGGCTCGTCTGTGTGACACGCTGAGCTGTAATTAGCCCGACATGCTATGTTATTAGCCATCCAGGCAGGGCGATCACTACAACACCTACAATGAACCACAACAGAAGGACAACTGTGGAGCTGCTGGTTCGTTTGAGGAGTTTTTTGTGATCATGTTTTACTCCAAAGACAAATCAAAATGTTTGATTTTTCCTGCACCGACACAGGGTCAATCAACACTTATGGGTGTATACTGATTTGTACAAAATGCTTACACACATTTTGAACACAATCCCCAAACCCAAACACTTCCTGAGATTTCCATGTTCTGAAAGATGGAGAATGGTGCCACAGCCACACCTGAAATTAAGATCAATTCATTCTCAAGCCACAAGGGCAACAAAAAGCAGCGGCACATATTATCATAGTCACGTAAATATAAAGATAGATAAATATACAGTAAGTGATTAGAAAAATCATCAACTGCAATGTTGTTGGGGATGTTGTCACTGCATTATCTGAGTCACGATTTCACGATAACAGCTGACCGCAGCTAACTCAGTTTAGCCTCGGTTAGCCAGCTAGTTAGCATCGGAGCTGATCCTGACATAATAAAACCCCGGTCATCACCAGGAGGCGCTTATTAACAACCATACTGACAGTGCAGGAGACATGAGAGCAGTTTTATTGTGAAACTCCAGGCTGTGAGAAGGTGGTCCATGCTTTTATAATTCAGTATAGTTAAAATCTTTCAGGCTGCTGTACTGGATAAACTCGAGCATCATTCACATGAAACCTTCTACACTTTGCTTTATAAACTATAATATGCAATGATTTGCATAGATGTTATGTTGTGACAGCCAAGATCGTGTAACTCCTGGATATGTAGTATGGACGTAGCCCCACGGCTAACAGTTCGATGGGATGGCCCCCAGCCAAAAAGGAAAAATGCTATCCTGGTATTGCTGTGCCACAGTAGTTCAGCTGAGTGATAGCATTCAAATTAAAGAAAAAACTCCACAGACCAGAACTCTCCACTAGAATGTCCAGAGAGGACACAGCTCAGCCCAGTAACAATTTAAACAACTATGACGAAAAGAAAAAGATGAAAAGTTTAAAAAAAAACAAAAAAAAAACTGCAACAGTCGGCAACAGGCAGTGACTACATTTTCCAGCTATAATAGAAAAGTGTGAAGGTGCAGCTCACTGCTGGCATCGTCCCAAACTGACAACAGTGTTGAAATAACACTCAGACCAAGAAGCTTGTAACAAAAACACAAACATCATAAACACAAATAATAAAAAAATTCATAGCTGGACAATGTGAAGTCCAGTGAAATTATTCAGTGTCATCAACTTTTCTTTTTTTTTTTTTTTAATATTTAATGTCAATGTTATATGTAAATATTAAATCTGAATCTCTTATTTTGATACTCCCTCTGAGCAGCAGTGTGAATTTGAACATTACTTTAACATTTAACATTATAATCACATTACATATGTTTTTTAGTAGTATATATGACAAAGTTCACAAATATTGCTGTGAATCTGGTAACGCTTTAATTTTTTATGTTATTTATTTAATTTCTATTTTTAATACTATTTAAAGCTAATTGTGGCTAAATGTTGCTGTTAATTTGAGTATGCTTTACAATCTGCACCCGGCATTAAATGTCTAAAAACAACTAGACCTCTGTTCTATATGTTGTTGAGTTGTGTTCTTACATTATCCCAAATATTTCCATCAATTCTCAAACCAGAGAAATCTGTGATTTTAATTTGTAACAGAAAGTGTTGGTTGTCTGTCAATGACATCATATCTTCTATGATCAAGTGTCAGTGTTGTGGTTGTCAATATTAACTTTTGATCCAGTTTCAAGTCACATTTTTACAATATACTTTTTAGATCTTGGTCATTTTAACTCTATATTTTGTCCAGATGAAGGAGTTTAGTCATCGGCCGTCTGGATCTCAAGTCATCAGAGAAACAAGCTGCTCCCACCCCCTCCCTGATGTCCCCTGTCTGCTGAGCTAAGCTAAGCTGAGAAACTGTGATTTTTAATGTGAAACTGCTTTATTGAATGTTTTACAGGTTATATTCAGCTGCTCTGTTTCTTGTGGAGAGGAGGAGACGTCTGCTGATTCAGCTCCAGGTGAAAACCTCCTGAGCCACTGACAGGAATTGGACTGCAGTGGAGGTGAAGACAACAACTCCCATGATCCCATGCTATTTAAAGTTGAAATCATTGCAGAGTAAAAAGTCACATAATGAAATTATGATTAACTGTATACTCTAACTTAATTAGCAATTAATTAATTAACTAGGATTAGCATTACCTCGAAAGGGAAAAAAAGTTACATCTAATCACAGATTTGATGCACCGCCCTGAGACCACAGCAAGTGTCCCTAATCAAACACGCCTGTCACGTTACTGTATATGATGCGCAGGTGCATGCTGGGTCTGGTTAAACGCTAAACGCTCAAATACTGACAGTGGATCCTCCAGTTGTGACTTCTACATTCACTACTGTTGGTCAGGTGATCAGCACCTTTGATGCATCTGATGCATGTTTTTATATCCAGCACACCTGACTACTGTACATACCCAGAAAGATTCTCAACCAGCTGCAGCTCATTCACAACCTGCGGCCCGAGTCCTGACCAGGACCAGAAGGACAGAACACATCACACCTGTTTTAGTCCCTTCATTGGTTTCCTGCCAGCTTCTGTATTGATTTTAAAATTCTTTTACTTGTTTTTAGAGCACTTCATGGTCTTGCACCGGCAGATACGTCCCATATGCTGACGCCCTCTGAACCAGTACGGCTCCTCGGCCCTTAGTTATTTGTTCAGAGTTAGTCATTAGTCCCTTTTTTTTATTCACTTATTTTATTGTATCTATGTTGTCAATCGTATTTTATTCTCATTTATCTACTTTATCTTTTATCATTCATTTTCTTATGTTTGTTTTTGTTTATTCATTCGTTATTGTAGCTTTTTAAATCTATTTTATTGTATCTCATTATCAGCTTTTTCTCTTCAGCTCATCAGACATCTGTGAACATCATTTGAACTGCACTGACCTGTATGAAAAGTATTGCTCAAATAAAGCTTGACTGATGTATTGATTGATTGATTGATTGATTGATTGATTGATTTGGAACGGTTAGCACAAGATCCACTCATTAAGCTTTCATCAACAGATGGAGTTTTATTATTAGTCAGTATTAATATTAATATCATTATTGTTATTGTTATTAATATTAATATTTTTACCAGCAGTATTGAGGAAGTCCAGTTAAGGGAAAACTAAATCAATTGTTTTGATAACAATTTTTTTTCCTAGATCAAAATGAAACCTTGAAGCTCCAGGTGAGGAGGTGAAGAGAGTAAAAACAGGGTGAATGTTACTCTGACCCCTGTGTCTCTCTGTTACCTGCACACACAGCCGGCTGTCATACAGCTGTGATACAGCTGTTGACTTCCAGTCACAGCAACGGTGACTCATCTGCAGAAAACTACATTCACAAGAGTGAGGGAAAGGTCGGTCGTCATGAATGTGCAGGTAGCTACATTAGTAAGTGCTCTCCTCTGATAAAAACAAACCATTGTGCTGCTTCTGCACAGCCATCCAGTAATAATATCAACATTAATCAGCTGCAGGAAATATCACTGAAACTAAGACAAAGCCAGAGAGGCAGAACCGGCAGCTTGTAGCAGTGGTTCCACACAGGCCAATAAAAGATTTACAGTCAACAGGACGAACTTTACTGTAGATGTCGAACCACTTTGGATCAGCCTCTTTCCTGCTGGAGAGATAAATCTTTCTCATTTGAATTAAAGCGTTCAGTGTTGGAAAGCTACAGTACATTAGTGAATACACATCATTCTGCTGCTGCTGCTGCTCTGAGGGCACAAGGCCAGAAAACTGTGGACCTGAGCAGCCACTCAGCTACTTCCTGCTGTCTGTGAAAACATGCTGCTGCCTGAGCAATGCTGACAGAGACACTTTACACACACACACACACACACACACACACACACACACACACACACACACACACTCATGTCCTCAATTTCAATCAGGAAGAATGAAAACTTGTGCAAGGGATGAAATGATTGCTAATTAGTAAATTAACAAAGAGATTCAGTTTAACGAGCTTTATGCCTATACTTTACTTTAACTGCTGGCATGGGCCCATGCTGGTTATACATACATACATACTGGTTACATTCTGTGTTATTGTACTTGAATCACACAGCCTGTTGTGGCTTACGGATGCACAGGGTCATACATCTGGGAAACCCGATGCGTTCTGTGAATACAAAACTACAGTAGTGGATTTAAAAAGTGCAGCATCATCTCATCGCGACATCGCCGCCGTTTAAAGCTCCATCTTTTCCTCTTCTCCTGTGTTTTATTTGAAGTGTTGATCCATCAGAAGATATATTTGTGGTTTTAAGAACCAAAAACCATCTCAGTGTAGTTTTACATCTCCTCTCTCAGGCTTCTCTCTGGAGCTCTAGTAACAACAGGTCGGTGAGCCAATCAGAAGAGAGCCTCCTCTCTTCTGATTGGCTGACTGGTTTCTGAGTAACATATGGTCAGGCCAATCACAGGTAACGGATTGTAGCTTGGTAAAACTCCTAGCTGAAATGAGCTGAACAGAAGAGCAGGTTTTTCTACTTAAGTATGGCACAATTTATCCTTAGCTGAGGGGGTTACTTAAGGGTGTCGCACAGAATCTCTTAAAAATATTTCCTTAGTTAAGAAAAGAAAGAAAAGTTGAGGCATTTGCAGCAGTGACAGAGATTTTACAGCAGTAAAATTCTACTGTTTCCATGGAGTCTGTTGATTTGCTGCCATCAGCACTTATGAATCCTGTTATCACTTTTGAGAAGCAGGCGACATTAGAATAGTGCGCTGCTATCTCATCTTCCTGTTGTTTTGATGGGAACTCCCCCATGTTGGGTTTTTAGTTTTTAGTTTGGTTGCTAAGGTCTTTTGTGCAACAGTTTAACTGACTCTAAGTGAACCCTTAAGTATAAGTTTAAGATAAGGAAAAAAACATAAATACTACTACTACTACTTCTACAAAAAAAAAAAGAAAGTTGGGCTTGGGGCGTGGCTGACATTAGTGACTGCTTTGTTGTGACATCACAAAGTTCCAGAAGTCCTGACGGCTGGTTTTAAGGCTCAGTTTCTGAATACAGGCTGTGTGCATTTCTCTGTGGACTGAGGCTTTGATACTTTCACAGTATTAATATAGAACCTAGACCTGATCTATAATCAAACAACACATAATCTCCGAATTTAACTATGTCCTTATGTGGAGAAAATGGAAGCAAACACCCCTGCATAATAACATATATATATATATATATATATATAAAACCATCCATTGTGTATATAAAAATATTTTATAATAGGTTTAATCTGTAAAACACTGTGGCTCCAGATTCAGTTTTACTTCACCTGGAGCCATAGTGTTCTTGAACTTGTAAAACAACTCCCTCCACTTCTCTTTCATATTCTATAGTGGCTGGTGAATTTACTGTAATAATTTTAAATAATATACAAATAATATGCACAGTAATGATATGCACACATTTTAGTAGTGTAGTTAGTTGCAATAGTCTTGTCACTTTGTAAAGCCTTTGTATCATATTATCTGTTTTGTTTCATACAAATGCTGAAATACAGAAATAAACATCCTTCACTGCTGGACTTAATCATCAGGAAGAAATTCTCTTCTTCTAATCAATTTAAAAACACAACACCAAAATGATATATTCTTCTTCACTAATAAAATACAATCTTTCACGATGCCCAATTAAACAATAAGGAAAATGTACACATTCATTTTTGTTGAATAAAGAATCAAGTTTCATTTAAATAGAAAAGTCAGATTTGCTGAATGTAGAGCAGGGAACTGGATATTTAAGAAGACCACAGAACTTGTCGCAAGCTGCTGACTGTGTTCAGAGCCATCGTGTTTGTGCATAAAGAAACTCTCCTGACAAACTTTTCCCCTGTGGGCTGCAGAAAATCTGTTCTCACCTCTGAGCGCAGAGCGGCCCACAGGAAAACATTGTGAAAGCCTGGAGCCACGTGTGGAGGGAAGCGTTAGACTCTCCTGTCAGCTATGGACCAGTGGTTCATCAGAGAGAGAGAGAGAGAGAGCGTGTGTGTGTGTGTGTGTGTGTGTGTGTGTGTGCTCTGGGTAAACAAGTACTCCCTGCAGTGTTCAGCACAGTCATACAAGCACGAACCTCAAGAAACTGGAGATTCTCCCCCAGTCGCAGGAAGCGTCTCCTGACAGGTGTCGATCAGTCATTAATGATCAGATCAATCTGTGTATTTGTTCATTGCTCTAAACGAGTGTGTGAGAAATATCAATAAATACCGAGGACCGAGCGGATCAAGCTCAGGAGCTGCTTTAACGAAGACAGAGTCTGACTGTGGCTCCGATAGAACAAACAGCCAGACTTCAGATAAATTCATCTGTTGCACAAAGCACTTTAGTTCTCGACTATCTTAAGCCGGACTGTGGTACAATGAATTCTGGGTAAATTAAGACTTTTTTTTCAAAATAATAAAAATGGCCGACCGAGGAAGCGCATCCAAACGTACAGCCCCTCAGCAGAACATGTTTGTCTACTGGAAGAATTCAACAGGTACAAAGACGTTTTACATGAAGAGTGAAACAATAAAAAGAAAAATCTGATTTGGTCTAAAAACTCTGTCTCTTCTATTTGCTCAAATTATGAG
>NW_019525661.1:112834-113843 GCF_002814215.2 Seriola lalandi dorsalis | reverse complement strand
GAGAGTCTCATTTAAAACAGGTGGAACAGGCGGCGGTGGTTCAAATCTGCAGCAGAACATGTTTCTCTCTTTGGTCACGGCTGCTTTTTCTTACCTGGGTCAAAAGGTGAGAATCCAGCCCCGAAGGGAGGGAAACCAACAAAGCCTCCGAAGAACGAGCCGCCCGTCCGGCTGCGACCTGCCCGACTCTGGTGCTGCCGGCCGCTGCCGAAAAAGGGGTCCTCGCTGAAAGGATCTGGCCCTGAGAGAACGGAGATCATGCTTCAGGCTGGGCTCAAACACATTCAGCGATGCTCCAGCTTGTTTACCATTAAAACTCTGCGACTCACCGAACAAGTCCGCAAACGGGTCCCTGCCTCCGAAGAATTCCCTGAACACGTCCTCTGGGTTGCGGAATGTGAACTGTTCGTGGAAATGGTCTCCGTTGTGGAAATGGCTCCCTGAAACATCGTGTCAATCAAAACGTGTCAACTTCACACACTGTGAACCTGGACCAGAAGCACCCGTGGGCGCGTCGGTCGCAGTATTTCACTGAGATTTGAACATGGAAATGGCTCCCTGAAACATCGTGTCAATCAAAACGTGTCAACTTCACACACTGTGAACCTGGACCAGAAGCACCCGTGGGCGCGTCGGTCGCAGTATTTCACTGAGATTTGAACAGTGCATCTTGACATTACTGTGCGGCTGCTCCAGAGCGCAGTACCATAACACATGACACCGGGCCGCTCTATAAGCACACACAACCTCTACATACATCAGACTCCACATAACATGCTCAGTTTAATATTTTGCGCCTGCTGTTGCCATAGATGGTTCTCTTCCTGCCTGCTAAACCCACTGTTATAGCGATCCAGCAAGGTGCAGGCACACCTGGCTTTTAAAAAGGGAATGGGAGATGGTTCTCTGACTGGTTTATTGTTATGCATATTACGCCCGAAACACTCCTTTGATTAATTAAGAACATAAGTGCAACACATTTGAACCATGAGCCTGGAGCAGCGGCTGC
>NW_019525661.1:102076-112784 GCF_002814215.2 Seriola lalandi dorsalis | reverse complement strand
CTCCTCCTCTCCTATCCTCTCCTCTCCTCCACTCCTATCCTCTCCTCTCCTCTCCTCTCCTCTCCTCTCCTCTCCTCTCCTCCTCTCCTCCCCTCTCTCCTCCTCTCCTCCCCATCATTAGTGATGGACTGCTGCTCTGCCTGGTTGTGTGCTGCCTGCTCTGCTGCAGACAGTAACAGTAAGCTCTCACTGTGGTGAACTGTCAGTTGACATGTTTAAGCTCTCAGTGTGAACTACTACACAGAGCTTAGAGAAACATTTGACAGACAGTTTGGAACGTGGAGTACACACTGCAAAGACACACAAACAAACACACAGATTATCTCAGTGGAAATCCAAACTTATTTATACAGAGAATAAAAGATGTCATCTTTTCATCAGTGGACCAAGTCTTTACTCTCACAGTAATCCTCTGACCCACCCCCAAAAAACTGGAAAATAAACTGAAGGAAATCTGGATGGAACAAAAACACTCTGCGATCCTTTTGTAGGAGATGATATGAAAAAAAGATTTTTTCGAAGGATTTGGAAGATGCTCCCCTGAGTGAGAATTCAGCTCTTATACGGAACAGTTTCTTCTTCACACTGTGGTGTGTGGATTATCAAGTGTAACTGTGAGCCCACAGAACAAATTCTATTCACTTCCATTGTGTTGGGCTGAAGGCAGAAACCTCAGCCACAGATATCTGCATGGATAAATGCTGCTGCAGGAAAGTGGAAAATGTCTTTTGTATTTTGTTTTTGTTGGTTTTGCAATTGTGTGAATTAACCCTTTACAGATAAAACGCTTGCTGCCTTTCCACTAGTGAGGACTGAAGGACAGCCCAGCACAGGAGAGGATGCAGGGATCTCTCCTCCTCCTCCTCCTCCTCCTCCTCCTCCTTTCTACAGGCCTCTGCTGTTTGTACATGGATCTGCATGGAGATCCTGCTAATCAGAGGCAGAACATGAGGAGGAAACAGATCAGAGCTGAGTGGGTGTCTCAGACTCATTTCAAGGAATGACTGGAACTGAATACTAATACTCAGACTATTACACTGTGGGTTCAACTCATAACAAATAACAAAATCCTGCCTATTGGTGGGAAATCATAAGGTCTGGTTGTATTGTCATCTTTTAATAATTCAAGGGGCCTTTATCATTGCTGCTACTATACTTTCTTTTTTCAAATTGATGAAAGACATAGTTTGACTTTGTGTGTTTTAAATATGCTTTGACGTATGCGCTATAAAAATCTGAGTTATTATTATTATTATTAATAATAATAAAGGTTCTCATAATGCACAATGGTATGTGCAGATTGTAAAGTGGTGCAGACAAATAAAAAGTGACTTTATTTGTTAACTTTGTTAGATTTACTATTTTTTACAAAACAAAATTTATGTTAATATTAAATGTAAATGTTCAATCTAAATGTTGATGCAACTAAATATTTAGCAAATTCACAATGCTGATCAGCGGAAGTACCAAAATAAAAGCTTGATCCAGTGCTGGCCACAGTCATTCCAGGATCATGGTGCAGACTGAAATTAACAGCAACATTTCGCCACATTTAGCTCCAAATAATGTAAAAAGAAAGTGGTGTGAAGTCACTTTTTTACCACATTTACAGCAATATTTGTGAAATTTACTTTTCTTTGAAAAAAAAACGTAATGTTAATGTTAAATGTAAATATTAAATGTAAATAAAAATGAAAATAAACTGTGGATAGCGCTGGATCAAGCTTTTATTTTGGTAGCTCCACCGACCAGCAGCGTGAATTTGCATATTAGCTAAATATTTCGCTTCACCAACATTTAAATTTAACATTTTGATTTAGATTTAACATTTAAATATAACATTTAGATATATATTAAACATTTACATTTAGCATTTCATATTTAGATTTAAATTTACCATGTAACATTTACATTTAGATTTAACATTAACATTCAATTGTTTTATGAAGAAAAGTAAATTTGACAAATCTGATAAAAAGTTACTTTTTTTTTACTAGTTTTTTCAACATTATTTGGAGCCACATGTGCATGGCGAAATGTTGCTGTTCATTTTAGTATGCACTATACTTTACAATTGGTGCCCCATAGAATGAACCCTTTCAGAGTGTTATATAATTATCAGCAGCATTTTGATGCAATAGTGTAGATGGGCAGGGTGAAACTGATTTCAACAACATTCTTTTGTTCATTTTATAATAATGCATCATAGTTTATAATATAGGACTTAAGTACAAATACCTCAAAACTGTGTGTAAGTACTGTACATAAGCAAATGCACTGGCATACACTGCGGAGTGGTTGTGAGTTACACCCCACACAATTTTATCCATTATGCATATTAATCCAACCATTATCCACCTGTTCAGAACGAACCTGTCAGGACAGCTGTGCAGCTCAGAAACAGGACTCACTTTCTAAATTCAAGAGTTGAAAACATGCTTTAAGAACAGAAGAGTGTGAGAATAATGTCCTGTCTTCTGAAACTGACCTTTACACTGAACATGTACTCATGGTTGTTCCTGTGACCTCGCCTCTGTCAGTATGTGTTTTTAACAGGGCACTCCAGTGACTTAGGGACTCACACGGCACAGTTTAAAGAAGAAGAGCAGTCATGTCTTGTTGGTCTGCGTCAGTGTATAACCGTTGATTCAAGTCCAGCTGACGTCACCTCATATTTCCTCATATTTCCTGTTTCCTTTCTACTATCAAAATAAATTCAAATCTGTGTTGTCCTGACTTTTAGTCCCTGCCATGTATCAAGCTTTAAAAAAAACTGGAGGCTATATTCCCCATAATGCAACTCAATAGCAAACTCCACACTCGAGCTGATATACCCCTGATGACGTCACTACGACATCAGCGGGGTGATTTTTGGAGACTTCAGAGAGCTCCTCCAGAGACACAGTGGACCTGAGAGACACTGGGTCACAGATTAAACTTGATATGGGATTCTACTTTAGAGCAGAACTGCTCCAACATGTGTAGAGTGTGTGCAGCTGTTGTTACCTTAGCAGCCACAGAGGAGCTGGGTTTCTCCAGCAGGTCCCAGAGCTTCTGTCTCTTGTCAGGGCAGCAGCCATGCTCCTCCTCCTCCCCCTCATTCTCCCTCAGCGTCTCCGCCTCCCTCCTCAGCTCCTCGTTCATCTGCTCCTTCTTCTGGTGGTACCGCGCCTGGCAGCATGACTCCAGGTAGATTTCATCGATACCCCAGTAGTCCAGCTCCTGGCCAAAGGACAGGGCGCACATCTCCTCCATCATGTGTAGCTTCCCGGTTCGGTAGAAGTTGAGGATGGAGGAGAAGGCCACCGGGTGCCGGTCGAAGAAGTACTCGTTCTCAGTGAGGCTGTAGTCATCGCAAATTTCCAGCAATGACTCGTGCGTGTTGCAGTCTCTTAGCCGCCCCAGACGGGTTCTGGGCAGCCGGTCCAGCGTTCTCCACAGGACTTCATGTGTGAGACCGCCGACGTTGAGCCTGACCCGCCGGGAGCGGGCCTTGATGCGGATGATGTCGATGGGCTCAGGTGGGAGCACAGGGCCCGCGGCGGACCGGGGGTTGACTTTAGGTGTGCTGAAAGTCACTCTGTCTGTCATGTTTGCTCCGGGTGCTGCCGTCTCGCTGCGGGGGAGGGTCAAACCGAGGGTGTGGTCGTGTGTGTGAGTTTGTGGAGCTCGTGAGGCTCAATGAGATGATGGTTGTGGTTGGTCGAGGAAAGGTTGCCCAGGTCCACCAAGCTGACCCGGTTTGTGTTCAGACCACCAAGCTCTGGGTTAGATCCATGGCTGGAAACACAAGACATCACACATGACACAGGTCTGACCACATTAAATTATACCACTCTCCTAAATGAACACAAGATGCTCAAGATGATCAACATCTGCCTCCTCCACTCAGACTAGTTTCAGGTTACATCCCTGTTTATTCAGAGTCATAGAAAATATGAACCATTTGTGTGACATTTTATCATAATTGCTGTGATGTCTTGAGTAATGGCTAAAAAGTGATTTGTGAGGTCACACTGACCTTGACCTGTGATTACCTTGCTGGGGGCCTCAAGGAAAAAATGGATTGCTGGGCCCCTATTAAACCTCAGCCCCGCCCCCCAAAGAGACTCTGAGCAATTTGTGGTTTTGCTGAAAGACTCTGTGACATGACAAACTGGGCATCACACCACCAACACAACAATAAATGATGCAAACTTCTACATTTACTATATTAGGAACAAGTAGATCTTGAACTTGTTTGTAACCCTGCATCAACCTCTGAGGCTGAAAGATGAAGTCAACACTGAAGAACCACAACCTGCAGTTCCTCTAATGGCCACTAGAGTCTGGCTCCAACAGTGAGTCAATCCCCATAGACTCCCATGTTAAAATGTCCAACTTTACAGCAGAAATAAACATGTTTACAGCCTGGTACAAAAACTGTTTTGGTCTCTAGAGCTAATTTCCTCCTTCATGACACCTGTTTCAGCTCAGCTCCACACACGCCCCACCTCTTTGACCATTTTTGGATTAGCTGGAAGTTTGGGGCAGAGCCAGACACTGCCAAGATGGCGACGGTGTAGCAGCTCACTCTGAGCTTCAAAACCTGTGGGTGACGTCACAGAGGCTACGTCCATCTTTATTTACAGTCTATGACTGTGACCTATGACCCCATTACAGGACAGGACCTCAAGACCAGTAAATGAAGCAGTGGCCACTGATCATGTCAGTAAATGCTGCATATTCCCAGTCAAATTTCCAGTTTAATAAGCACAAACCAGCTGCCACACAGGAAGCCTGGAGCTTTAAAGGGACACCTAGAGCAGTGGCTCCCAAACTTTACTCACAAGACACTAAACTGACACAGGTTAGACCACAGACCCATCTGATAAGATTCCTGCTTTTAGTTTTATTACAGGAAGTGCTTCAACCCATGACCAGAATAATCACACATTCTGTCACTGTATTACTTATGGCTGGAATTATGATGAAAATTCATTATTCCCCTTTTTGCTGGGGACCCCCAGGAACCCCCTCAAGGACCCCTGACTTTGAGAACAACTGATCTAGTGTTCTGGATAAAAGCTTTGCCCAGTAGGTGACACATGTCCACATGCCATTAATTACCTGCAAATGTTTTCATTCTTATGAATTAGTTTACTATACTAATGCAGAGGGGGGGGGTCAATAGGGGCATAGCAGCTGATTTTTCCCCGGGGCCCTCGGGCAGGTTAATCTGGTCATGCCTACTCAATGTTTAAAAGGGAGCCAGGAGGTGGGTGGCACTGGACTAAATCTGCTAATCTACTAAAATGGCATCATCAGTGTCAGGTGTGCAGATCTTATTCTACTATTCAGATGTGATAAATAAAGTGTAGTTGACTGGAACAGGAAACACAGTGTTTATAATGAATAACAATAAAAAGTCTGTGTTAGATGAGTCTTGTTTTTCCATATGAGACGTTTCCCATGAGAATTCAGACAGTAGCTGATGTTGGTTCAGTGAACGGCAGCAGAGTTTCACACCAAATCAAAACAGCAAATCTGAGCAGCTGTTTATGTCGGAGCCATAACTGTAATATTGAAGATACTGAAGATACCATACAGTCCAGTTAGACACTGGAAATCCTGTTCTTTTTAGCTGGAGAGATTCACTGACGTAAATCAGTGAATAACAAAACGTCTTTCAGCAGGTGTTCTTATGTAATGAAAAGCAGTTTTAATCCAGTCCAGAGAATGAATGAAATCAAACTGCATTTCTTCTGGGAAGCCCTTCTCCTGTTGGTCTATAAAGGCTTATGTTGCCATTTGAAGTCCTCTGACTGCGGGGCCTTTATCTGATTGTGTAATGGAGTTCCACAAATCCCAGTAGTGGCATTAGGCTTCGTCTCCCCTGGCTCAAGTCTGCCTTAGTTAATTATAGACTGTCTATCTCCTTCTGGGACACTCATAGGACACATGGCTAAGTCAGGAACCAAGCTGCTATGTCACTACTAAAAATCAGTCTTATCCAGACCATCACTCCCAAAAATAAATCACTATTAACATCAACTTTTATCCTCATAAACTGACTGCACGGTTTATATCTTCATTTCATTAAACCAAGATTCACTTAATTGTCACTAATAATTAACAGTAACAGGTGACATCTTCTTTATCAAACCAAACCAGAGTCAAGTAGAATCCTGGACCCGGGCTCCAGAGGCAGAGCTTTTATTTCAGACTCGTTATCAAGAGATTAATGAGACTTCATCTGAGAGGAAGTTTAATGTGGACAGAAAGTAAACCTGGACCAGGACAGACCACTTTCCTCCAGCAGCTGAGGTCACCGGTTTAAACCGATGATGAGCCCACCTACCTCTGTGGAAACCGCTGCTTTATTCCGGAAAAGCCCAACTCTTGCCGGTCCGGGAGGTCCCACCATAGCACCCAGTTAGTTATCCCAGCTGCTTCGCCTTCCCCTCCGGCCGCTGTTGAATCACGAAGCCCCCCGAGAGCACTGCACCCAGACCGCTGGAGATCCGCATCTTAGCCGAAAAGAATGAGCGCAGGAGCGGGAAGGTCCCGGGGAAGAGTCCGCGGGAGCGCCATGAGGAGGAAACACAGCAGGTACAGAGAGAGAGGAGTGTGAACCGGCTGGCCCGGAGAGATACGGCCCCGCGGAGGAGAGAATAAAGGGATGAGGGAGAGCGAAAGAGGGAGGAGGGGGGAGGGGGGAGCGCAGGAGGGAGGTAATTGGATTGAGTCGCAGCACCAAGGACAGCTCCAGATCAACAGCTTGTTTCCACCTGAACTCCTGCTGGCCTCCTCCTCCTCCTCCTGCTCAGTCACATGCTCCTCTTCTCTTTTCTTTTCTTTTCTTTTCCTTTCTTTTCTTTTCTTTTCTTTTCCTTTCTTTTCTTTTCTTTTCCTTTCTTTTCTTTTCTTTTCTTTTCTTTAGAGTCAGAGCAGAAATCATCACATTTCACTCATGTAGCTGTATCAATATTCAATAATTTCTTATATAAATTTTGCTTAGTTTCTTTTACTTTGTTGGAACATGTGTCTCATACTGAAGAACAGTTGAACCTAGACCTGCACTGATCAAAAAAAATAAGACTGTCATATTTGTCTTGATTGACATGTTTCTCAGCCAATGACAGTCAGCCACTCAGCTCCGCCCCTCTCTCCAGGCCCCACCCGCCTGAGGGAAGGCTACAAATGTACACCCACACACACACATTCATACACATACAAAAAAATGTATGTATATATGCATTTATTTATGTCAAATGCATTAATTAAAAAGAATGAATACATTTTAGAAAATGATGTCATCATTGGTCCTCTCTAAATGTGAAGCTGTAAGAAACTTGAACTGGACCAGTGCTCACCTGACCAGTACAGCTGTACTGGCACGGTTACTGATTTTATTGATTACGAATTTATGATCACATTCAGACATGTTGTAGATCCATGATGGATCAGCAGGTCTCCTCGCTCCCTCGTCCTGAGCGCAGGTGGAGAACAGGTAAATGTGACTGACTGTGACGTCACACTGCCGCCCTCTGCTCTGCAGTCTTCTGCCTCCCAGTGGTCAGGCTGTATACTGCAGCATTCGCAGATGCAGGAGGGAGGGAGCCAGAAAAATATCTTTATTACATGAACAGTATCAGTTCAGACATGATGGCATCTACATCATTTAGAAAAATTATATTTAGATGTGTGAATTTTATCTTACAGTCCTCAGCAAGGTCAAAATAGTTTTTTAGCCAGTTTAGTTTTATTTAGTTTTTAAAGCTGGTTGGTTAGTATTAGTTTAGTTTTAATTTGTTTCAGTGTTAGCTTTAGTTTGTTTTTTTGTTTTTTTTGTTCACGCAACTAGACTTTTGTTTTTATTTTTAATTAATGAAAATGTTTTTTTTCACATCTAGTTTTTATTATTTCCTTATCAGTGATAATAACCTTGGTTCTCAGTTCTGGTGGTGAAGTAAACTTGTATTAGGAAAATACAGCACATTCCTCATACTATCTTTGAGGGTCATAAAAACTCTATTTATATCACACCTACAGAACTTGTGGCGCCTACACTGCTGAATGTGCATTCGCATTTTTCTGTTCATGTCTACTTTTAACTTGGCTTAGTGCCATACAAGGTAGTCATGTCAAGAGTGATGTCGTATGTACTACAGGTGTAGTGACAATTGAGTGTATAAAAGCAGTCTGTAGTAAACATGCATTGCGCTCTTGGTCAGTAACACTCTTGTTGGCTGAAGCGTCCACTTGCAAGTGTCAGAATAAACTGGAAAAACCACTCTCCTGTTGTCAGTCCTCTGTTTCCTGAAATTCCCATGACAACACTGAACTCCAGCAGACAACTTTACTGCAGTATCTGGATGAGATCAATACTGACTGATAATGTGAAGCTGATCATGTGAAATTGTATTTGTGTTGTGCACAGATGACTTGAAGCTTTTGTGATGTTCACCACACCTGGTTCTGCTCCTTGTCACAACCCAGCTCAAGGCTGGACAAAGGAGGGAGGAGCACATGAGTTATTACTAAAAATCACTTTGTTGCCCATGACTGAGAAGGAAATGAATCTAAGGACAAAACACAAAAAAAGCAAAAACAGGGTGGAAGCCAGGGGACAGAGGGAGAGACTGGCTGACTGACACACACACACACACACACACACACACACACACACACACACACACAAAAACACACCTGAGCTGTGATGACACATTTAATTAGGGCATTAAGAATATTTTACTGCTCCCTCTGTGTTTCCCTCACTCTCCGTTCAGACTAAGTGGACGAACTCTCACAGAGCCAAGTGTGATAACAAGAAAAACAGATCCATCTTTTCTTTCCCAAAGGATGCAGAGAGGTAAGTCTAGACAGGTATAGATGTTAAAATTAGCTACTGTCACATTTCATGCCAGTTGCCTTGGTTTGAGGGAGGGGCTGAGGGACAACGCCCACTTACACACATGGACAAAATTGTTGGTACCCTTCCGTTAAAGAAAGAAAAACCCACAATGGTCACTGAAATAACTTGAAACTGACAAAAGTAATAATAAATAAAAATTGACTGAAAATTATCTAATGAAAATCAGACATTGCTTTCGAATTGTGGTTCAGCGGAATCATTTTAAAAAACAAACTAATGAAACCAGCCTGGACAAAAATGATGGTTCCCCTAGAAAAGATTGAAAATAATTTGACCATAGGGACGTGTTAAACTAAGGTGTGTCCTATAATTAGCATCACAGGTGTCTTCAAACTTGTAATCAGTCCGGCTGCCTATTTAAAGGGTGAAAAATAGTCACTGTGCTGTTTGGTATCATGGTGTGTACCACACCGAACATGGAGCACAGAAAGCCAAGGAGAGAGTTGTCTCAGGAGATTAGAAAGAAAATTATAGACAAGCACGTTAAAGGTAAAGGCTATAAGACCATCTCCAAGCAGCTTGATGTTCCTGTGACTGCAGTTGCACATATTTATTCAGAAGTTTAAGGTCCACAGGACGGTAGCCAACCTCCCTGGACGTGGCCGCAAGAGGAAAATTGATGACAAATTGAGGAGACGGATAATACGAATGGTAACCAAAGAGATTAGAGGTGAACTCCAAGGTCAAGGTACATCACACCATCCGTTGCTGTTTGAGCCAAAGTGGACTGCATGGAAGACGACCGAGGAAGACTCCACTGTTGAAAGCAAATCATAAAAAAGCGAGACTGGAATTTACCAAAATGCATATTGACAAGCCACAAAGCTTCTGGGAGAATGTCCTTTGGACAGATGAGACAAAACTGGAGCTTTTTGGCAAGTCACATCAGCTCTATGTTCACAGACGCAAAAATGAAGCATACAAAGAAAAGAACACTGTACCTACTGTGAAACATGGAGGAGGCTTGGTTATGTTCTTGGCCTGCTTTGCTGCATCTGGCACAGGGTGTCTTGAATCTGTGCAGGGCACAATGAAATCTCAAGAGTATCAAGGCATTCTGGAGCGAAATGTGCTGCCCAGCGTCAGAAAGCTTGGTCTCAGTCGCAGGTCATGGGTCCTCCAACAGGATAATGACCCAAAACACACGGCTAAAAACACCCAGGAATGGCTAAGAACAAAACAGTGGACTATTCTGAAGTGGCCTTCTATGAGCCCCGATCTAAATCCTATTGAACATCTGTGGAAGGAGCTGAAACATGCAGTCTGGAGAAGGCACCCTTCAAACCTGAGACAGCTGGAGCAGTCTGCTCACGAGGAGTGGGCCAGAATACCTGTCGACAGGTGCAGAAGTCTCATTGCAGAGGTACAGAAATCGCTTGATTGCAGTGATCGCCTCAAAAGGTTGTGCAACAAAATATTAAGGTACCATCATTTTTGTCCAGGCCAGTTTCATTAGTTTGTTTTTTAAAATTATTCTGTTGAACCACAATTCAAAAGCAATGTCTGGTTTTCATTAGTTAATTTTCAGTAAATTTTTATTTATTATTACTTTTGTCAGTTTCAAGTTATTTCAGTGACTATTGTGGGTTTTTCTTTCTTTAACGGAAGGGAACTGTTTCCCATTTCATACCACTGGTGCTGCCTGTAATGCGGTATCTTCTGTATAGAGGATCTCTGATCCAACATTGCAGGATTTGGTTTCTCTGAGTGTTTACCTGAAATCTGCTCTATTTTTATTGGATCACTCAGAGAACAGTCAGCCAATCAGAAGAGAGGCTCAGAGCCTCCTCT
>NW_019525661.1:101293-102056 GCF_002814215.2 Seriola lalandi dorsalis | reverse complement strand
GGGGGGGGGCAGAGGGAGGAGAGGAGGAACATGAAGGTTTAGACCCGACTTCACTGACACACTAACGCAAGACACAGAGTCCTGAGACTAAACACATGGAAACTGTTGCAAAAAGAGCCACATCGCTCTTAGTCACTAACCTTAGGCCACGCCCACACGACTATGTTTACACAATCTGCTTCCTGTTTGCACCGGCTCACACATGCTCAGTGCATGCGAACGGTCATGTGTGTATGAGTTTTCAGGAGTGATGGTCCATTTTTAAAGCGTAGTGTGGAGTCTGTATAATATTTTCAATAACTGAAATAAAAACAAATTTAAAAACCGATACTGATACCATGTGTCAGTCAGTCTCTACCTTTTAGTGGTGATCTTCCTGCCGTTGATGATCTTGGTGGAGGTGGACACAGAGCGGAAGTTGCCCATGCCGCCGCCGCCGCCCCCTCCTCCTCCTCCACCTCCTCCACCCCCAAACGAGGTGGAGGAGAAAGAGGTGAAGCCTCCACCTCCCAGACTGCCCATTGTTGTCATGTGACCCATGTGACCCATGTGGCCCATGGTGTTCATGGAGCCGAAAGAACCGAAGCCTGAGATGAAGAGGACGGAGAGAGAGAGAGAGAGTCTCATTTAAAACAGGTGGAACAGGCGGCGGTGGTTCAAATCTGCAGCAGAACATGTTTCTCTCTTTGCTCACGGCTGCTTTTTCTTACCTGGGTCAAAAGGTGAGAATCCAGCCCCGAAGGGAGGGAAACCAACAAAGCCT
>NW_019525661.1:100539-101243 GCF_002814215.2 Seriola lalandi dorsalis | reverse complement strand
TTTAGGAACTCAAACACACATTTGAACTCACTTCTGTCTATTTCAGTTTACACAACTCTGCTGTGTCTCCATAGTCGTAAAACCAAAGTCCAGCATAGAGAGGCTGAGTGAATGTGGTCTGGACTCTGTGGAGGAGAGTCATGGTTTCAGAGACGCTGTAGAAGGACAGAACACCTGCTCTGTGATCCAGGTACACTCCTACTCTGGAGGACCGAGGACCTGAGACTGGAGTGTTGATGTTGTTGGAACAAAATGAAAAACTGTTTTGGTAACAATATAACGCCCATGATTTGTGATTGTATCCAAATCTACATTCCTCTGAGCTCCCTGTTCTGCTGATATTCTTGTATGCGACTGCTACATAAACTCCTCCTCCTCTCCTCTCCACCTCCCAGTAACAACGTCCAGTCAGACTCTCTCTACTCAGGACCTGAAAATATGTAATGAATCTGTCTGGGTGACTAGAATAAGACTGTTTTTGTCTCATTACTGTTGCTTTTCTGTTTCCCTCAGATAATAACAGATATGTATTTGCTGTGTTTGGATCCAGTGTGATTTCCTGTGAATATTTTAAGAAGTCAGCTCTGGTCCTGGGCTCTGGTTGTGACAGTAAAACATCCACTTCAGTCAGTGTCAGTGAGATGTTTGTCCATGTGTCTCTCAGAATGTCCTGTAGTTTCTCTCTGAGCTGTGACACAGCTGCT
>NW_019525661.1:96768-100489 GCF_002814215.2 Seriola lalandi dorsalis | reverse complement strand
GGTTTTCATTAGTTAATTTTCAGTAAATTTTTATTTATTATTACTTTTGTCAGTTTCAAGTTATTTCAGTGACTATTGTGGGTTTTTCTTTCTTTAACGGAAGGGAACTGTTTCCCATTTCATACCACTGGTGCTGCCTGTAATGCGGTATCTTCTGTATAGAGGATCTCTGATCCAACATTGCAGGATTTGGTTTCTCTGAGTGTTTACCTGAAATCTGCTCTATTTTTATTGGATCACTCAGAGAACAGTCAGCCAATCAGAAGAGAGGCTCAGAGCCTCCTCTAGAGAGAAGCCTGAGAGAGGAGATGTAAAACTACACTGAGATGGTTTTTGGTTCTTAAAACCACAAATATATCTTCTTATGGATCAACACTTCAAATAAAACACAGAAGAGGAAAATATGGAGCTTTAAGACTTTTTAAGGATTTGCAAGAACCCTGTATAAGTGATGCTGCCACTAAACAGCAGTTCAAAGTTTTATTTGTCACATGACATGATACAATGTACAGTGAGAAAAGCAGTGAAATGAGGGTTAAACTCTGCAGCAGGACAGACTGTTTGATATTATAGAAACATCCTGCATATGGCAGGATGTGTCCTGATATGAATATTATCAAATATCGTCCCAAGCTTAGATTCAATAGACATTTCTAATAAATGTGACAAAGTGAAATCTACATGACGAAAATGATACCTGAAGGTTGGACAAGACTAACAGAGCAGCCAAGACTTCAGCATCCTGAAAACAGGATGAAGCTCAGATTTATTGGTTTACAAAGTACACAAAATTCCTTCTCTATCCATATATCATTTATAGAATGCCTTCCATTATCTGTGCATCATAATGCAGCTTTAACATTAAGACTCAACATCAACAGGTGTACATGCATAATTAAATAAAGAGAAACACAATGGTATTAGAACATATAAAATTGCATAACTCATCCTACCAGCATCGTATTTTTTAATAAAAAAAAAAAAAAAAAAAAGAATTATTACTAAGAAGAGGTTAGACAAGCAGTAAACAGAGACGGGGATGATGCTTCAGTTTTTCTGATCCACTTTGTAAAATCAAATGAACAAAAGTCATGTTTTGTTTTCTGAACAGTGTGTGTGTGCAGCTGACATACACACTGACACAGTGGAGTGCAAACAGGAAGTACAGGAGGAAGAAGAAGAAGAAGAAGAAGAAGGGGTCTGGTCATATACATCAGAACAATACTGTGGTCCCAAACACTGAAACAATAACACCACCCTGAGCCAAAATATAACGACAGCTCCAATTCAGAAGTACAGGAACAAAATGCATAGAAAAGTCTGCGTCCAGATCCTCTGACGGGACTCGATGGTTAACAGCAGGGAGAGAACATGAGGGGGATAAACACAACCTAAATATGTACATCCAGACAATAGTAGAGCACTATCATTACATCGCTTTGTTGCTTTTTTTTTTTTTTTCTCCTCCTGTTTCAAGCTCAAGTTTGTTGGTCTGTTTGTGCTGAGGTAACACTTCGCCAGCAGACGACATCCAGCTCGTCACTTGTGTTCCAGTCGCAGCAGCTGCTCCTTACCGTTGATGGTTAGTGACCGCAGCTGCCCGTCCCTGTCTCTTATACACATCTGACTGGTTTATTGTTATGCATATTACGCCGAAACACTCCTTTGATTAATTAAGAACATAAGTGCAACACATTTGAACCATGAGCCTGGAGCAGCGGCTGCTTTTTGTGCCGTTAAACTAACAAAAGTGATTCAGACACACACACACACACTGAACGTGCAGAGCCTCTGTAATGCTTTTCTGTTGTGCAGCTGTATTGTACCATGTGACCACTGAACTCTGACAAAGGGACTGATCACTTTGCTGAGATGTGACAGACAAGTCTGTAGTTAGACGAACTAACTGTAAGTTTAACCTAGACTAGTCACTGTGAGTTAGAACAAAGCCAGGTCAATTTTAGGCCCCAAAGTTAACTAACTCTTTACTTACAAGTCATGTCTGAATCACAATGAACCCGCTGAGAGCTGACAACCACAACAATGTCCTGTCTGTCTGTGCCTCACTAAAATCACTGTGGAACAAGAGATGAGCAGTGACTCTGCTGCTCCACTGGAGTCACCTGGACATGAGTCATGTGACCCGTGGTGTCATGTCTGGTACACATATTCTCTTAGAAGTCAAACACACACACAAAGAAATGGTTCCTGTGAGTTTGACGCCTTTACCTCTCCCTCCGTTGTTCCCTGTCAGCCCCTCTTTGCCGTAGCGATCATATATGCTCCTCTTGTTGGCTGCAGGAAGAAAGTGGAAAAAAAAAAGAAAGAATGTGTGTTGTATTCGAACTGCTCTGCTGCCCTCACACCCTCCCGTTAGCGTCACTCCATTAAGCACTGTGCAGAGTTTCTGCTGGTGTCTACAAACCATCTGACAGCACTTCATAAGCCTCTGACAGCTCCTTGAACTTCTTCTCGGCCTCCTCCTTGTTCTCTGGGTTTTTGTCGGGGTGCCACCTCAGGGCCAGCTTTCTGTACCTGCACCAGGAAAACACAGAAAATACTGAGCTTAGAACACTTTTATCCAGCTGTCGTGATGTGACACAGCTAACAGCTGATAAAAGGACAAACACTCTTCACACTGTACATTCTTATCGTTTCTTTATCCTCTATGGCAATTTTCTCATCTTGTCTTTGTTGTTTTAATGTGTTATTGCTGTTAAATGACTGATCTCAAACTTTGAAACTCAACTAGAATTCCATTTTTTATTTCCTTTAAAGTTGTAATAAATCACGTGGCGTTTACAGCACACAGAGCAGTGTGTTCTCCAGCATGGGAGTCTCATGGTTACTGAAGCCTCCATGTTCGCTGACCACTCTCTGCAGGTGTCATACAGCTGTGTTAACTCATGATGCAAAACATTTCCTGCTGATGCAGCTTTTATTCTGAAGTATCCGCAGGAAATGCAACGTCACAGAGATTAGTGTGTGTAGCAGTGTTGTCCAAGAGAAGACACAACGAGATATTTTTGGCTTTTTTGTAAGTGGATGAGTTTTAAATACCTCAAGGAATCAATCGCAGTGAGCTGTTAAATAAAGAGCTGCTCAGGGTGTGGTGCCTGCTGCCACACACACACACACACACACACACACACACACACACACACACACACACACACTATGTATTGTATATTTAAGTTATCCGACCTACAGTACTTGGTTTAGCATAATCTTTCTTTATGATTTTTCTTCTATGTTTATTGTTATGAACCAAACAAATTTGTTGTATGTGAAAACCTACTTGGCAATAAACCTGATTCTGATTGGGAAGTTCAGCTGAATCAAATAAAATCAGAATAAACAATCTCAAAATCAGTCAATCAGTCAAAATTAATTACATGGAATACTCAGTGTAGGCTTCCACTGATGAGACAATCAACAAGCACAAAGGGTTAAAAAAAAATCAAAAAATCAAGAGGTTTTGTTTAATACAGAACATAAACGCTGCTGGTGAGAAGATTAAATGACCAAAGTCACAGATGAGCAACGAGCTTTAATTAGAAAATCAAGACCAGAGACACAGGAGCAACGTTACCCGAGGGTTTGACTGACACGTTTCAGCTGGATTTACCCATAATCCACTAGGATCTGTTAGACTCAGCTCTTTATTGCTGATGCATCACATTGGGAAGTGGCCTGATGTTAAGAGCTATAAAAAAAAAAA
>NW_019525661.1:96266-96718 GCF_002814215.2 Seriola lalandi dorsalis | reverse complement strand
TTTCCTCCTGAAGCAGCACAAAGTCCAGAGTTGATGTTCAGAGCAGGAGAACATGTCAGTCAGTCTCTGTCCTTTCAGCGTCCTTCACTAAAACAGCTTTGTCACAGAGAAATGAGCAGAGTTTTCTTTCTCTTGTTGCTTTTTATAACCAACACTTTGTTTGTGCGCTCAGTCAATAAAGAGAGTTCATTACACAGACACAGGAAGAGAAATCATTCGGTGAGTTTTAGTGTGAACAAGCTCAGTCCGGTCCTGACACACACAAGACAAGAGATGTGTGCTTCTGGACTTCAGGTGGTTTCATGTGTTGAGATGTTGATTTTCATGAAGATGAAACTTCAGAATGTTGTTTCAGTGTTCAGCTGCTGGGTTGTAAAGTTTTCATCCAGACCTGATTAAAACTTGCTGTGACTCGATCACGATACAGACACAGCCAGCAATCCAATCACAAA
>NW_019525661.1:92830-96216 GCF_002814215.2 Seriola lalandi dorsalis | reverse complement strand
GTGTGTGTGTGTGTGTGTGTGTGTGTGTGTGTGTGTGTGTGTGTGTGTGTGAGCTCAGGAAACCTGACTGCTCAGCTCTGTTCCACTCACCACTCCATCCTCACATGCTCTGTAAGCTTGTCCTGACTTTACAAATTTGTCTTTTCACTCTCTTAGAATATGTTATATAATATATATAGTTGGTTTGGGCTCACTCAGCAGTTTTGTTGTTAATGAAGCTCTGTAGGAAGGTGAACATTATACACAGAGAGCCAGTCATTCACTGTGTGGCTGGCAGTCTCAGCCTCTGGAGACGAGGTGATAGCATCTCTGTGCGGAGCATCACAGCCGAGATATGAACTTTAAAACTTTATGAACTCACGCTTTCTTTATGTCGTCTGCAGAAGCATCCCTCCGTACTCCTAAAACCTGGTAGTACTCCACCATGATGAGTGGATGAAGGGAGAAAGTTCAACGAGCTGGATGAACCTGTAAAAACAAAGATGGCCGCTGACTAGTGTTACACATACAGCAGCTTTACAATAACTGATATGATTGGTCAGTGTCCAAAGTCTAAAACAGCTCCAGAAAATCATTTAACATATATTAAGTATACCATGATAAAGATCAATAAATTGATTGAGCAGAGCTAAAATCAGGTTTAGAAAAATATGGAGAAATGATAACTGACTATATAAGCAACTACCATTCAATCACAAATTAGAAAATGTAAGATCACACATGATACAGTGAAGTAAAGCATCATTTCTTCCTTGCTACTCTTTACAGCTGAGCAGCGTCTCCCTGTGTCTGTGAGCTGTTAAACCACAGGGTGATGCTCTCTTCTCAGATTGTTTCATTTTAATGTGCAGAGACAGAAGCGCACATGGTTGTGTGTTTAACAAAGGCTCCTCTGTAGCTGCTGGTACACAGAGGAGCCTCTGGTTCAACGAGTCAGTCTGAACTGGTCTGAAGCAGCAGCAGCAGCTAGAAGGAAGGAGGTGGACCTCTGTCTGAAGTGGACAATGAGGACATTTCATAGATGGGTGCTACTACTTTTCTTATTAAACCGCATCACTTTAAACATTAAGTTATAAACACTGACAGCACCAGTCAAAAGTTTGGACACTCACTCTCATTCAAGTGAATGGGAAACGTCAGTCACTGTGTATGTGTACAGTACAAACTCTGCAGAACTCCATGATGTCATATATAATTGATGAATTCTTATTAATTTTGTAATGACTTAAATTCCATGGAACCCTGTTCACTCCTGTATTTATCATATTAAGATCAGTGTGCACAGTATTAACACTGGTCTCAGTACAGATACACTCTGATCTACAAAACCAAAGCTCATTATCATGCATGTTAAGTTAATGGATTATTTTTGGTTAGTTAAATGCATGACACGTATTTCAGAGCCAATACATGTAGATGATAACATCTTCACACAGTGGCAGCAGTGTCTTACTACAGTGCTTCCAGCAATCACATGCATAATCTCTCCAGCTGGACTGAGGCTGCTCCAACAACCTCCATAACTGCGATGGAGCTCAGTACTGATGCACAGCACCTGGACCGGGTCTTTGTCCTGGTTTATGTTACTTAGTACAACTTTAATTGTTCGCTTGTAACATGTGAGACTTATAAAATGTGACACCTGTACAACCAACATCTAACCCTGACCTCCGTACACCCTGCCTCAGCTGCCTGGGTGATGCTAGCTTGTTTATCTCTGTGACCCTGAATGGCTGCTGCTGCTACCTGGCGCACATTGATAAATACACAGAGTCGGGGACGGCGCCGTTAACGGGGGTTATTTACAGCACAGCTTTAACAGACAGTGGTGTCTGGTAATTCCCGGTGAAGATGATAATCTCATGGTATTGTTCGTGGCGGTAGCTGCTGTTAGCTGTTGGTTTTAGCAAATCTAACACAAGCTGGTCACAGCGTTAGCTTAGCAGTAAACAACATTAGCCACATTAGCTGCGCCATCAAACTCTTACCCACTTCAAGCACGGCTGTCCGGGGTCTCAGCGGATGTGTAGGACTGAGAGACCGTTTGATACTGAAGCTGTGACAGAAACTACACAGGTTTATTCATGTTCAGCAGTCAGCAGGGTCTCAGATCAGACGCAGCGTCCTGCTCCGCTCTTTCTCTTCTTCTTCACCCTGCGATTGTTTACTGGCGGTTATTACAGCTCACAGGCGCATCACCGCCACCAAGTGGACACAACCCGCAACGGAAACACTGTATGCTTAATAACTTTCCGCTCATTTCCCCTCATCAGGAAACACTGATCAACGCGGGGACGATGAAAGCGAAAACTATTCGTTTTAATTAAAGAGAATCAAATTAAATAATTAGATAAATAAATAAGTTAAAACAGATATGAGGATCCTGCCACTCCAGGAGGATAACACCGATAGTTCCCATGGACAGCTCCTATATGTGTCTGGCCCAGGATAGACACAGTAGCTTGGCCAACAGTCATTACACATTTCAGTGTATACTGGTGATACAGTGAAGTGTAGTCACGATTTTGCTATGATATAAAGAGACTACAAACTTCATTATCAACTGTATATTTACAGATGCAGCACATTAAAATATACACAAACACCATTATTGTACATCATTTATGATGTCTACATAAATTGCACATTGTTTTCTCACTGCTGTCTCTATAATCTTGATGAATGACTGCTGCAAACTCCAATTTACAGTTAGTTTGACAGCATTACTTGATAATGACATTAAAGAATACAATTAGAACTCAGATAAACTTATACAATGTTGTATTATATATAAGTATATAACCTACTGTGATGTATTTTGTGCTGTTTAAGATAAAAAACAGAAAGGAACAAAAAGCAGGGAACCAGCTCCTGTAAAGCTGTAATAAGTAGCCAGACCACAGTCTATTTATACAACTACAGTTTTATTATTGTGGTGAAACAGACATGGGATCAGGATGAAAATAGAAAAAATAAAGACTGGGGACAGAAACACAGCAGGTTTATTAAACAATTAATAGTGTGTGGAAAAAGAAGTTTGTTTATGTTATTGTGTTTGAAGGTGCTGAAGGTGGAAATGGTGTGTTGGCGACTGGCTTTATTTGAGCAGCTTTGCAGTTGCCATGGAGGTCATGGTAGTCATGGTTGTCATGGTGATGGTGGGAACGGTGATGTCTTTGAAGATGGGCTGCGTTACACCAGAATAGGACACTTTGTTCTCACTGAGCGTTCCGATGATCATTTGGCGCATTTCCCTGCTGGCATCACCACGCACCGCCAGCAGCGCCTGGATGTGCTCCTCCCTACAGAGAGCAGGATGACATAAAAGCTTTAGCAACGTTTAGCTAATGTGGCGTCAACCTGCTCTATGATTACCACCTGACCCC
>NW_019525661.1:91666-92810 GCF_002814215.2 Seriola lalandi dorsalis | reverse complement strand
TTCTTTCCAGGATCTGATTCAGAGCTGATGGAGAAAATGTGAAACTGATATGAGAGTATAACTGAGGCAGTTTTCCTCCTGAAGCAGCACAAAGTCCAGAGTTGATGTTCAGAGCAGGAGAACATGTCAGTCAGTCTCTGTCCTTTCAGCGTCCTTCACTAAAACAGCTTTGTCACAGAGAAATGAGCAGAGTTTTCTTTCTCTTGTTGCTTTTTATAACCAACACTTTGCTTGTGCGCTCAGTCAATAAAGAGAGTTCATTACACAGACACAGGAAGAGAAATCATTCGGTGAGTTTTAGTGTGAACAAGCTCAGTCCGGTCCTGACACACACAAGACAAGAGATGTGTGCTTCTGGACTTCAGGTGGTTTCATGTGTTGAGATGTTGATTTTCATGAAGATGAAACTTCAGAATGTTGTTTCAGTGTTCAGCTGCTGGGTTGTAAAGTTTTCATCCAGACCTGATTAAAACTTGCTGTGACTCGATCACGATACAGACACAGCCAGCAATCCAATCACAAAGTGTTTCTCCATTGGTTTGTATGTCGAAACACACACAGTTGATTTAATTGATTTGATTAAAGAAAGAAAAGTGAAGCCAGGATGAAGCACAGTTGGTGAAAATGTGCATTAGTTTTAATGATTAGATTTCTCACATTCAACAGAGTCAACAATAACTAAAGACATTTGAGTGTAGTTTTCATCAGTGTCATGTTGGTCTCATTTGCCTCTAACCTGTCATTATTGCAGCCAGCTGAGCTCTGCAGCTCTCAGCTCTGAGCTGCTTCACTGAAATACTGTCCGTTTCCCCGATGTAGTTTGAGAGGAGACGCTGTGCTGTCAGAAATGATCTGTCTGTCATCTTTGTTTAGCGAATGTCTAGATCAGTGCTTCTGTAAAGCGGGGTCCTTGAGGGGCCTCCTGGGCGTCCCCAGCAACAAGGGGAATAATTTATTATCACTATAATTCCATCCATAAGTAACACAAAGACAGAATGTGTGAGTGTTTTCATCTAAAAGAAAGATCTTATCAGATGGGGGTCTGTGCTCTAATTTGTCAGTTTAGGGTTCTAATGTGAAAAAGTTTGAGAACAGCTGTTCTAGAGGACGACTTCGATGGACCGTCCACCGTCCTGATCGCAAC
>NW_019525661.1:75894-91616 GCF_002814215.2 Seriola lalandi dorsalis | reverse complement strand
GGAAGCAGAGAATAACAGTTAGTAAAAACTCACCCAAGACACTTAAAAGATTCAATGTAATTAATATCATTATTAATGGCTGCAGTTCATTTAGATGTGCCAGTTTAGGGCTCTGGTACTGTGAATGCTGGACCACTGTCGTGGCTTAATGATAGAAGTGAATGGTTTCAAAGCACCAATGTTCACGTCTCAGAGTAAGTAAGCAGCAGCTAAACCTGCTTTAAACAGCAGGTTATTTTTTGATACGACCACTGGGAGTCAGACATTTTCAAATTCTACATAAATGGACTTTAAATTGTTTTTTTCTGTTGATCACATGGCTTCATATGTTAGTATCATCCAGGTGTGTGTGTATGTGTGTGTGTGTGTGTGTGTGTGTCTGTGTGTACCTGATGTCAGGATACTTGGACACCAGAGTGGTGACCTCCAGGAACAGCAGTGTGGGGTCAGTCAGCTTAAATACTTCTGCGATGGCAGCGATGGCGCCGCAAAGACGGTCTGTGTCTTCACCCTGCGCACAACAATCAGCCGAGGTGAGACACGCCCCTCCGACCTGAACAGGTTTCCTCTCTTTACCAACTGTTACACCAGGTCTACACTGGCTGAGCAGTGACAGCAGCACAGCAGCAGCAGCTGCAGGTCCATAGAGTGCTTCTGTGTACTACAAGTGTTGGACAGCTTTGCTATTGGTTGACAGGTCTGTTAAACTTAGTTACCTGTAGTGTGTCTGCAGTATAGAGAAACAAAATGACATGTGAACTCACAGCAGCCAGTTTTCTGAAGAGGAACTTGAACTGATCGGCCTCTTTGATCATCCTCTCAGCTCCCTCCCTCCTCTCATCGGCGTTTTTAAAGGTGATCCTCTTCTGCATCACTGCTTTGATGTACTCCACCACCACCCTGCGCAAGGCCTCACTCGTCATCTCCTGCACACAGCACAGCCGACGTGTTGGATTCATTTAAAGTCAGTCAGCTCCACCAGACGCCATGACAACTTTCACGGGAATTTGTTTAGGGTTTGTGTTTGATAGGCAACGTTTCTGCTCCATTCCTACCTGGTTGAAGGGTTTCTTGATCTTGTTGAAGTCGTTGAAGTAGTCCTCCACCGTCACACAGATGGTGTCCACAGCATGAGAGCCTGTCAGCCACTTCCTGGTCAGCAGCTCATTCAGGTGATGCTGGTCAATGCAACAACAACATCAAAGCAGTTAAATGTTTTTTTTTGAATCAGTGATATCATAAACCTTCTCTAAGTGATCTCATTTTGACTGGTGCTCCGCATTGATACTCGGTGTCTGAATGATTGGAGAAACCACTAAAACCTCGGCTTCTTACATGATTTGTTTTAAATTGATTGGGTCAAAATGTCCTTCATTGATGAGGTAGAAACTGGACATGGACTTTTCTCTTTTATTAGGGGTCCAAGCAGGGAATACTGCTTCACTGCAACATATGGTCACTTCAGGAGTCTGTCACTTTATATTTTTCAAAATATGCAAAAATCAATTAACATCTATATCTCCACAAGTCTTAATTCAAATGCTAGCAACATTGACACAGAAATTCTCTAGGTAGATGTCACGTGCTTTAAACAGTGTTGGATCGGACAAATCAGACATTTTCTCTTTTGCTCAGTGTTGGATTCAAAGTCACCAAAATATCTGATGATACTTCTGAAACCAGTAGATGGATCTGTGATTTTTTTTCAGGACTTTCATACCAACATTTGGACTGATTTAAATGTTTTAAAGTGAAACAGACGAACATACCCCAGTTTTGCACATGGGACGTCATTGCCTCAGCTTGTGTGAAGGCGCGTGTAGAACATGGTTACCTAGTGGCTCAACCAGTAAGTCACCTTCTGTGAGGATACCAATGTCAAGTGTTGGAAACCCCAGATGGCTTAAATCCTGCTTCAGCACAAATTCAATACCAATTAATACAAATGGTATTGAATTTCTCCCCCGAGCTGATGATTGCCGCTAACGGCTATATTGAAACCTTGGTTCACGTCCAATCTGTCTAACATGCTGCATCAAAGAAACAAAGCCTGGGTTACAGCTATCACATGCTGAGTTTGACTGGCTATATTTTAGGCAGAATTGATGCACAGCTTATATTAAAAATGCTAAATCTGAGTATTAATTCTGTGCTGTGAATGACTCCAGAAAACACTCTGGAGACCTGCTCACAGAAACTGTAGCGACCTGCCTCCTGCATCAGTCAGAGCTCAGCTATAGTGTCTGACAGGATCAGTATGATGAATTTTGTCAGCAAACATTTTGTTCCAGTCTTCTCGACTCTGCCACTGGTTCTCTCAGTGTAGATGTGTCAGATATCTCCGAGTATGTGACTGGTATTCAAAGTGTCACCTTCATTTTCCTTTGTGAAGCTTTAATAAAATTAGATGTGAGGAAACCTGCTGCTTAGATCTTAATTCCTTAAAGGTTGCTGTAGATACTCACACATATTTATAATCCTTCCCTTGTTACAAATGAGATTCTTCAGATGTGGAAAACAGTTTCTGTCACACTTTTGTTAAAAAGTGAAGGTGCCTATTTCCAGCCTGTTCTGGCTAAAATTCTTTGAGTAACCAACTGAAAGAGTTTTTACAGGCTGATGCTACTTCATCTGAGTATCAGTGTGTTAGTCCTACTGTGTGTACTGATACTGTGGATCACCTTAGGTCACATGACTCATATCTGCCGTCAGTCCCAGCTTTCATGTTTTCTGTTGTAGCCACTTGGAATAGTTTCTACAACAAACTTGGTATCAGACACTGAACTGCAGCCTGTTGTAAAAACTCTATGGTGATCGATTCTTTTACTAACCGTCTCTGTTCTTAGCTTATTTGAGCTTTTATTCATTGCTGCCTGGTTTTCAGTATTGTTTATTTGTGTGTCTGATGTTGTATTGTCCTGTCTGTGAACCTGTGATGCTGTCGTCCTGGCCAGCCTGGCTCACCTGAGTAGGATTTACCTGGTTAAATAAAAAAAGTTCTGTGCTGTAAACACAGCACTATTTACTAGCATACATCGTTCTGTAGGTGCACCTTTAAAAGTGTCAGAGCCTCTGTGTGAGACTCTTAGATCACTATTAGTCATTGTGTGTTTTTAAAGCTTATTTTGGGGGCCTTTTTCCATTGCCAACAAAACCCAGATGTTAGCAGGTCTTAGTGGGTTTTCTGACCAGTGGAAAAGAGGCCTATGACAGGATGACTGAGCACATTTATGACCACATGTGGTATCTGTGGTAACATCTTTGTCAAATATCACTAACTGATTCACGTATATTTTATAAAAAATACAAAAACCCCCCCCAAAAAAACAGTTTTGTAAAATAAAACAAAGACTTTACAACAAACAGCCCTGAGGACACACAGTAAGTAAAGCTCAGAACACAGGAGCCTTTCTCACCTCGAGGTCGAGGAAGACTTCGTCCAACAGGAACTGACATCCCTCCTTGGCCACCTCGTTGAGCGTCCTCTCTATGGCAGCGTCGCTGTCGGTGGGCTCCGAGGACTGAGAGTACTTCCTCTTCAGACTGTTGATGGACTCTCTATGGAAACACAGGATGATGGTCAGGCGTCAGAACATGGAACCCTGAAGAACTCACTGTCCACGAGCATCACAGCTGTTTTAGTGTCGTACAGTGGGGTCCAAAGGTCTGAGACTACACAGTGGTTTATCACTTGGACTAGTGGCATGTCGCTGCTGTTCAACCTGCGTACACTACAAGACAATGATGTCACTCCTCTTACTCTGCCATGTCCACTCGCCAGCAGCTTATGTAGATTCTTTTACTGGAGTGTGCCACCGCTGACTTCTGGTGTGTTTCTGCTGTGTGCCAAATGAAAACAGTATTCACACACTTTAGCTCAGGTTCCTCCATTTCTCTGGATCATCTCCGAGATGTTCCTACACTTTGGTTGGAGTCCACCTGTGGTAAACTCAGCTGATTGGACATGATGCATGAAGACACACACCTGTCTATCTAAGGTCTCATAGCTGACAAACAGATCAGAGCAGAAACCACAAGGAGGAAGGAGCTGTTGCAGAGACCAGAGACAGGACTGTGTCGAGGCTCAAAAACATTTCTGCTGCACTGAAGGTTCTGGAACAACCAGGACTCTTCTAGAGCCGGACCTGGACTAACTGAGACATCAGGGAGAATGGCAAGACCAAGAACCTGATGGTGACTCTGGCTGAGCTCCAGGGGTCCTGTGTGGAGATGGAGAAATCTCCAGAATGACAACCATCACTGCAGCTCTCCACTGATCTGAGACAGAAGACTCTCCTCAGTTTGTAAACTAGTATCACCTAGAGCAGTGCAATTAATCAAATTTTATCTTCCATTACGATTTTGGCCTCCAACGATTATAAAAAATAAGATTATCGTGAGACAGCGATTACTGTGCGGCGATCTGTTTCACAATAAATTTCAGCCTCCGTACAAAAACCACCCGACGTTATCGGTTCCGCTCTCAGTGCTGAAGGAATTAGGAAAGTAGATTTTGTTTTTGTTGTGTGAGGGGCGGGGCATCATGCTCAGATATCTTTAACTTATATTGTGTATAACATCAATAACTACATAGACACAGCGCTTTTTGTTGTGAAATCATTTTTTTCCTGTTTTCAATGAGTCAATGAGAAATTGTGCTGAGTAATCATGATCTCAATATTGATCAAAATAATTGTGATTATGATTTTTGCCATTATAGAGCAGCCCTACACTCACCTCCTGGTGGTCGTCTGCCTCCTCCACTCAACTAGTTTCAGGTTACATCCCTGTTAATCCAGAGTCAGAGAAAATATGAAGCGTTTGTGTGAAATTTTGTCCCAAATTGGTGTGAAGTCTTGAGTAATGTCTAACAAGTGTTTTGTGAGGTCAATCTGACCTTGACCTTTGACCTTTGACCACCAAAGTCTAATCAGTTCATCGTTGAGTCCAGGTGAATGTTTGTAACATATTTGAAGGGATTCCCTCGTGGAGTTCTTGAGATACTGCGCTCACAAGGCCAAAATCCTGTTTTATGAGACCAGGGTGACCTTGACCTTTGACCACCAAAATCGATATACCACATATGAAGTCCTGTCAATGCATTGCTGAGATATCCGGGACGGACGGATAACCTGAAAACATCATGCGCCTCGGCTCTGCTGTCGCCGGCACAGAGGAGTTAAAAGCAGTTCTGCAGGATTCTGAGACTGTGAGAAACCTGATTCTCTGGTCTGATGAAACCAGGACCGAATTGTTTGGCCTCAGTTTTAAGAGTCATGTCTGGAGGAAAGCAGGCACCGCTCATCACCTGTCCAACACCATCCCAACAGTGAAGCATGGTGGAGGCAGCATCAGGCTGTGGGGCAGGGAGACTGATCAGGGTTTAGGAGAAGATGGTCCAGAGCTCAGGACCTCAGACTGAAGGCTCACCTTCCAACAGGACAATGATCCTTTTGTGAGACTATGTGAGAAGATAAACTTTTCAAAGTTTCCATTCATGTCTTCCTCTTCTTTTTTTAAACTAATTACATTATTTCATTTTTCAATGTTGTTGATAAGTATTCTTTTTTTCTAATTTAGTTGAAGAAATTGTCCACAGAGGAATGTGTGGATTATTTTTTTTCTTCATTGTACAGTGTAATTTAACTTAAAAAACCTCTATGTTCAACAGTT
This sequence comes from Seriola lalandi dorsalis, assembly GCF_002814215.2. Taxonomy (NCBI): domain Eukaryota; kingdom Metazoa; phylum Chordata; class Actinopteri; order Carangiformes; family Carangidae; genus Seriola; species Seriola lalandi. The sequence goes on along the minus strand of NW_019525661.1, from coordinate 85,943 downwards.
CAGTAACTGGTGGTTGTTGGTGCAGCTCTCCCCTGAAACAGACGTTAATGAACCTCCACTTGACATCATGACATCACTGACTGACAGTGTAAACTGTAGTTCATGTACAGAGTCTTACTTGAAAGTCTGGCAGTTGTTAATGATGGCGATCATGTACTGTACGTAACACTGAGGCAGCTGTCTGTCTCTCAGGTGATCCTCCTTGTAGACAACTGCCTCTTCTCTGTACCTGCACACAACACACACACCTGTTAGGTTTCCATAGTAACAATATTTGAAGAGTAATTCTTCTAATTCTGGACACTGTCTAAATGTAGGAAGCACACAACCATGAACAGTCTGGGTTTTAATACTATACATGTTGTTTAAGACGTTTTTTAATTTGAGCTTAAATCTAAATAGATTCTGATTCTTTCTTCATTGAGCTTGTGAACTGGTGGTGATGATGGAATAAATCCTGTACATTTAAAATCCTGGGTTTAGAACTTTAGACTTTTATCACACAAGTCAAACAGTGCAACAAAAAAAAACTACCTGATGAGGAAAGAGTTCATCTGCTTCAGACACAGCTTCAGAACCTGCTCTTTGAAATCCCCATCGATCTGTGCAGCAACCTGCAGGTTCTGCTCAAACATCTGAGGAAGAGTGAAGAGGCAGTAAAATCAAGAAGAGATGAATGAGTGAAATGAGTGAACTGAGTGCTGTGATCTCCAGGTAAATGTTTTCATCACACAGATCAGGAAGCAGACAGACGCAGTGGCTTCAGGAAGTGTTCCAACCTCTCACTTACCGTAAGTCTCAGTGGCGCAATGTTCACAGACATATTCAAATCGAAATACGCAAATACTGGAGCTGATTTACATGAGTTCAGACTGTATGTAGTGACGTTCAAACTAAAACCCCGATCCAAGGGTTCTACAGATCTCGTCTGAACAAACCTATATACACACCCAGCAGACACAGAGCAGCATGAGCATTCATTCACTGGTGTCCACGTGATGATACAGTTGCTCTACTTTTAGCTCTGGTTTCTCCACAAACTCCTGAGGGAAAAATCAGTTCACCAAACACACACTGGTCTGGTCTGACAGGACAGATCCAGCCTGAGAGCCGAGCGCTGAGTCTTGGACTGTTCATCACCTGACTGATAACATTCCTATGGTGAAACATTTATAGCAGCCATGTGTGTAACGGGGCTACAGCAGAAAGACATGAAAACCAACTACAGCCACAAGCTATGCTATGATGCTGCAGGACAGCATGGACAAGGCAAAAGACTAAAGTCACTTAAAACTGGAACACCTTTAGAAAAAGTTCCTTATGGTCTCTGAGGCCCTCTTGAACCCACTGACAATCTGTTCACTAATATCTCTATATCTGCTCATTCCTGTTCAGAGTCAGGAATTCTTCAAAGGTCTGAAGTGGTTGTGTGTGTGTGTGTGTGTGTGTGTGTGTGTGTGTGTGTGTGTGGTACCTGAAAGACGATGGCGGGCAGTGTGGTCTGGTAGTATCCGTCCTGGTCAGCCTCAGGCTCTGTCTCTTTCTGCCAGTCCTTCTTATCCGTTTCCAGAGCCTTCCGCAGCCAGCCTGTTATATTAGACTGAAGACAGGACGGCCACACAGACAGTCCACAGTTAACAAAGACATGGTTCTTGTTGTGGAAATCTTAAGAAAGATAAAGACTAAGGACGGTCTTTGTGGTTTTTTTAATTCAACATAACATTTGCAAATGGGCTCAGTGCTTATACAGAGATCAGTGATTCCCACAAAATGCCTCTAGCTGGCAGCTAGGGGATTTCTTTCAGGATTTCAGCTGTAAATCCTCGGGAGACAAATGCAGAGGGAGATCTACTCCTTTACCGCAGTAAATGACAGCGCCTCAGTGGCTCACCTGGTAGAGCGCGTACCACATGTCCAGCAGCCATGGGTTCAAATCAGACTCACAGCCCTTTGCTGCATGTCATCCCCTCTCTCTCTCTCTCTCCCTGACCTTCCTGTCTGTCTCTCAATTCACGATCTGAATAAAGGCAACAATGCTCCAAAAAAATAACTTCAGCTTCAGCTCTAAGTGGAACAGCTCAACTACTATGAGGTTACATTAGAGCACACATATGATGGTACAAATTTTTCCAGTTACAATAATAGGACAGGTTACAAATAAAACCACACTAAAATTTTCCACAAAAGTTCTAACATTGCGTCTGTGCCACTGTAGCCTGGTTAACCTTTATTCGTTATAACATGTTGGCATTTTGCGGCGCGAGGGAGGCAGAAGTTGGCGAGGTGCTTGGTTGGACGTCCGAGGAGCAGGTAAACTGTCAGTGCAGCTCTCATGGTTTCATTATGCGGTTAAGTCCACCAGCAGGTGTAATGTGTGTAAAAACTACAGGCTGAATAACTTGAATGGGACAGTGATGAGCGTCTTTGTCAGTGTGTGTGGTTCTTACTGTAAAAGTCTGGACATATTTGCTGAGCAGGTCATCCACCACATCCTGTGGAAGCAGAGGCTCCAGTAGGTTGATGTCACACTCTGACATAAGCTCTGGATGGCCCATCATCTCCACACTGAGACACACACACACACACACACACACACACACACACACACACACACACTAACTATGAATCATTAACATCTGCAGCTGCCTATTGAAGACTGTCATGTACTGAAGCTTTTGATACTCACTATGAGTTAGTTCAACATTTTGTTTTAAAATGAAATCGATCTCCGTCCAGATGACAGTTTCAGCTTTGTATCACTATAACGTATGACCATTGGTATACACTGGGCATATGTGTGCAGGTGTAAACAGGAAGCAGGTCGTCTACTCTGCAGTTGTTTAGTCACAGAAAAATCCTCTGAATGAGGAACAGCAAAGACAGTTGTAGCATTAAAATAGAGAATATAAGTGAACAACAGCTGCTAGCAAAGACAACAAGGTCAGTAACACTGTCATTCATTATCATGTTGTATTCACCACTGGGAGTCCAGGCTGATGAGAGCCAATCAGGAGAGACCGTGAGAGTCTATTTCATTACTTCCAAAGTTTCTGTCTGTCCAGATACAACACAACGCCAGAGTTTTCAAAATAAAACACAACCCCATAGCTACCAAAGCAGATTTTCTGAAAGGGACTGAAAACTCTGGTGTAGTGTGGACGCCAGGAGTAAACACAGCAGGAGAGGCGAGTTTTTAAACTAAAATGTAGCAGTGTGGACGTAGCCTGAGACAAAAATCAAACTAAAACCAGCATCTCATTGCAGCTGAATTACTGTGGACAGATGGACTGGTGGTGATGATGGCAAACAATATGTCAGTTGTCAGCTTCACCAGGTGTTGAAACATCTGTTGTGTCACAGTGACTGTGTTGCTAGTTTGCTCACTGATGGAGGTCGTCTGCCCGACACGTCAGAGTGGAGAGCTGTGTTACGATTTTGATTTTTCATGTTTGCCTTTGAGGATTCGGCACTGAGGTATACACACTGAGGGGGAGCATGTTGATTTTATTACCTCACACCTTACGGAGGTTACCATGGAGACATCCCAAATCAAGCGTGTGCACAGACTACACTGTCACTGCAATTCACCAAATGAAGTTTGACAGTACAAGTACGGTACAGCATGAGCCCAGACTAATAAAGTTCCGTCTTTGAACTGATCAATGTCCCTAAATACACACAGAGCTTTTGAAAGTGTGTGTGTGTGTGTGTGTGTTTGTACCTCTTATATGTGTTTAGGACCCACGTCAACAGGGACACAATCTCATTTGCCTCCAAGTCCTCAGCAGCCAGTTCTTTGACACGAGTGGACACAGCGTTGTGGTAGAGACCGAAGAACCTGGAACACACGTACACACCTGTGAGACAACACTTACCTGAACGTGAATGTGCGACTGAATACTTTGTTCATCAGTGCAAGAGATTCATAGATGAATTTAATACACTATGTGATGCTTGGTGAGAAGCGCATGTTTGGGAGCTGACAGAAAAACAGATCGATGTGTTACCTGTTGAAAGTGTTGTAGTGTGGGGGGAAGCACTGCACCATGAGGTTCTTGACAACAATCAGATCATCCAGAACATATTTCCTGGTTATTTCTAGAAGACGAACCAGCCACATCTTATCAGCCTCCTTCGTCACGGCCTGTGTTCCCTCGATGCGGGTGCTGACTGTTCCCTCCAATACCTGCAACACAGACAGATCAAAGAGCTCAGGAACAGCGCAGTGGTTTAGCAGCTGAGTGCACGGCTGAGCTGATAACCACCTCTCACTGGAGGTAAAGGGTTGGACGATGTCTACAGAACTGTCTACTGCCATGTTTTGATCAGTCTGATCATCTCTCCTCTGGGACAGTTGGGGCCAGATGCATAAATGATGCGTACAGGCAAAAACTAAGCATACACCATTTCCAGCACATGAATTGGAAAGCAGACTGTGGGGTGAGAATGTACGCACCTCTCACATTGTTTTGATGCAAGTTACAGTGATGTGAAATAACTAAAGTTTTGCCGTTTACACAACAATAACAATTTTAGAATTCATAAATGGAAATAATTGTGTTTGTGCTCAATGTTTCCTTAAGCACCGTTTAATGTCCTTATTATTTATTGTGAGTCATTCTGTAACTGTTTGATACTATTTGAATATTTACTGATCACAGTGTTAAAGCCTGTGGAGCCTCATTAAGACTCCCAGAGTCCCAGTGAATGAAGCTCAGAGTAAAACAGGACTTCACATTAAAGTGATTGTACTAAAGTAAACTGATGACATTTTTACCTCAGTTTCACAATCAGTGAAATTCTTCCTCCTATTTATTTCCTTATTTTTTTACCAAATTGCTTAGTTAGTTGAACTCAGGGCGCTCGGTTACATTTCTCTCTAATAACCACAGAGACCAGCTGTGTAAATGATGTCTGTCTGTGACTGACTGAGTCACAGACAGATACTTCCTGCAGAGTTAGATTTATTGTTTTTTTTCTGCGACCAATCAAAACTTGGTCTACTAAAACTACCGGAGGACAGCTCTACAAAATGTGAACACGTTTCAGCATTTAAATGTTGACAGTGAAATTCAATCTATGAGGAAACGTACTGGTGATAACATGTTCCACTGTGTTAAACCAAAGCCTCTTATTCATGCCAGAAACCGTTACATTGAATCAGCGTTGTAGGCAGCTTCCATGCATTCTGGATATTTGAGTAGAGACCATTTGAGACTAGAACTACTACACTAGACTACTGTAGAAAAATCAAGTGATGTTTTATGAGGAGAAAGGAAGAAAGAAGAACAGAAGATTAAAATCAACTGGATGCCAGCCAGGCAGGAGTGTGAGTGGGAAAATTAAGAGAATCAGATGAAAAGTCAGACAAAGAACAAGAGGAAGAAGAGCTGCATGAAGACAAGGAATGGGGGAAAAGAATGAGAGATGATGTGGAAAACGAAAAGGTTTTATTAAGGAAGAAGAATCAAAAGAACAGGATGAGTTGGATAAAGATGAATTAGTATAGACATAGATGATGAAGAGTCAAGTGAAGAAAACAAGGAAACAAGCTAGAGTTGACTTTAACTAACCGTACCAACTGTAATATTCTTCATAATTCTGAATATTTAAAAAGTATCCCTCTGATCTCTCGTCTTACCTGGAACATCCTGTCCTTCCACCGCTTGGGTCGCCCAGGAGGGATGAACCCAGACTGCTTCTTACGGTCGACCATGCGCCGGTCGATCTTCTCCTCCCGCTCAATGATACGGACCACTGACACCAGCATGGTGGGGTCACGACGGACCGTGACCATGGACCTCTGCAGTACCATCCACAACTGTTTGGCCAGCTCATCTGACAACCCCTGAACCTGGAAGAGAAGAAAAACGAGACTGAAAACCAGCTGGCTTACGGTTTTGAAATGACTTCAAAAGAATACAAAGGAGTTGCTCACCAGTGGACTGTCTTTAGCTAAAGACAAAATCCACAATACAACTACACAATAACGAGGCTCATTGTTTGCAAATAAGTGCATATTTTCAAATGGTTTAAATTAATGTTATTAGAAGATTCCTGCAGCATCTCTGATAGAGATTTACACAGTAGGCAAAAAGGCAAAGTGGTCTGCAAGCACACACGAAGGAAGACATGAGAGGTACGTGAGAACAGATAAAGTCAGTTTATCGGCTCCCTAACGATGGTGATGACATGTATGATGTTCAGATGTTTCCTAGTTATGTTACAACACTTAATCCTCTGACACTTGAACTTACGTCTTCGAAGTAGATGGAGATGAGATTCATGTCGCTGGTGTTCTTGCTGTCCATGCGGTACTGCTCATACATGAGGTCATCCCGTGAACACTCCAGCTCCATCAGCTTCCTGTGGGCCTGCAGCAGCTCCGCCTGCTCTATGAGCTGCTGCGTCTCCGCCACAATCTCTGGTACTGTACACACAGTGACAAAGACACACAGAGCGGGAGAGGAGTTCAGCTGTGACAGAGTCAAGACCAGAACTTTTTCCTCACACCATGAGTCTGAGTGAAAACTTCATGGACAAGCTTGTTTTCTTAGACATGTCTGAAGCCTGGGATGTTTCTACGGTAAAAGTAGACAGAACTGTGATTGGACACACATTGTTCACACAGTTTGAACTTACCAGAGAAAATGTTTTTAAGGTTTTCCACAGCAGAGGCCAGCTGACTGTGCTGAACTACAGCATCCTTGACATCTTTCAGGTTCTCGATGGTGTTGATGCTCTGCCTCCAGTCGTTACTCACATCTGCCAATGAGCTCTGGATGTCTTTGACGTCCAGCAGGGCGCTGTGCAGCTGTGTCAGTCCAGTGCGAACGCCGTCCAGCTGGGACTGGATGGCTGCCTGAAGAACATTAGAGGTGCAGGAACAGAGCAGTGAGAAAATGAATGTGTAAAATGAAGGACGTTATACTGAACCACACGTGTCCGTTAACACATCACCTTCAGCCTGGCTTCCACTGAGGCCTTTTTACGGGCTTCTCTTCGTCTGTACTGCTCCACTTTATCCAGCTGGTCCGACCTCTGCAACATTCCCGCCACACGCTGCACTGCCGTGGCAACCGCCTCCCGACTCGTCTCCTCCATAGTGTTTCTCAGTAATATAAAGTACCAGTCGTATCCAAAGGCTTCATGCAAAGGCTATTTAGCTGAAAGAGAAAAATACTGGTGCATAAATACCAACAATAACAATGTTTTTCCACTTCTTAACATCAAGCACAATGATAGACTGACAGTCACACTGATAGAAAAAAGTACAGATCTGGCAAAATGTGTAATGTGAAAGCAAATATAAAATATCAATATTCAGCAATTCAGCGCACCCCGAATGACAGGCACACAGAGATGGCCGATGTCAATGAGTGATTGCTGTCCGTGGAAGCGTATGCACCCTGTTAAAGCTGTATGGTCCAGTTTACATAAGTCTACAGCTGTTTTATCTGGATCAAACAGTCATAATGTGTGAAAACAAATTAACTTGTAACTAACATAACTATGTCTGCCATAGCAAAGGTGTGTCCTTGTAAAACTTTCATGTTTCTTGAAATCAAATAATCACAATTGTGGCCAAGATGTGTTTGCAGTTTATAGCTAAATCAGACATGACATTTAAAAAACTGTTTGGTATGTCTACTATTTTTCTTCATATTTAGACACATGACTGTATTAACATGATTTGCATATAGGTTATATATAAAATAAAGTAATAATCTGCAATTGTCCCAATGACTCTGCTGTCTTTAATAGGCCAACACAACACAAAAATTTTACTTTTCCATATGCCAAAAAGTGACTGTAGTTCCTACCATGTGACTGAAAAGTTGTTTCTGCTTCAAAATGACTTGATTTCATTCATGATGAATATATTTGACTGACTAAAGCACACACAGTCTTTTTTACCTGTTGAAATACCTTTGGAAGCCCAATGCAACACATAAAATGCACTTTTTCACTTGCTAAAAACTGACTGTAGCTCCTACATTGTGACTGAAAGAGAGTGAGGGAAGGATGAGCTACTTGAAGGAATGTGCTGCTAACAGCTCTACAATGAAATAAGGTTTAACCCATTTGAAATGGAAAACAAATAAATTGAAAATCGATATGTCAGTGTTGATATTGTGGTGGATCACCACAGATAAATTAGTGTATGGGAAACACTGCTGTCAGACTCAGTGTTAGAAAGATATTATTGTTGTTCTCTCTACAGAGACATTGTGGCAAAGTAAAATCCATATCATGTGTCTGTTTAAAGCTTAATAAAACTCATTCACACCAAGTTAATTATTCAACATTTTAGTGGCTTACTGCAGTGATGTGAGCCAACTGAGTCAATCATACGGCTAGAAAACAGTGTCACTAACGAAAATCAAAGCAATTGTATGGAAAATGCACAGGTTCAAAACAAATACAAATAAACAGCAATATCTTGCAAATCTCTACAGTATTTCTTCAGAGGAGTGTTTCTCCTCCATGATGAAGATGAGGACGATGTCTAATTCCCATCACAACACGACAAAACCAGATAACCGTGTCTCACAGTTAATATGAGACACGGTACGAACCAGAGAGCACACAAGGACAGCTGTGACACAGCCTCTTTTATGTCCTCAGAGCTGTCAACTGTTAAGCGGCTGGTGCCTGTGTAGCATCGAATAACGTTAGCAGCAATGACAGATAGCGAGCTAGGGGTTAGCTAACGTAGAGTAGTGCTTTATTTAACCAGCCGGTGCACAGCGGCTTGTCAGACTGTTCATTTTGACACAAAACATGTCGAACAGAATCATTAGCTAACCCTGTAAATTAACTTCAATCGCCCAGCTCAATAAACATAATAGCATAAGCTAAGCTAACAACCTACAGGAAAGGGCTAACAAACATCTTACCGCCTGTGACACGAGGTCATTATACAAACACAAGACATTCTTACCTCAGGCATTCAAGGAATAAACGTGGCGAAGATGAAATACATGTCTATAAATATAAAATTACTATTTGTAACGGAGTTGTGTTGTTGTGGCTCCACTTCCTCCTTGGAGCTCCGCCCAGCAGCAGCTGCTTCTTTTTCTTCTTCCTTGTAGTTTATCGGCAGTTGACGAACAACGAATTGGTGCATTACCGCCACCAACTGGAAGTGAGGCTTAGAATGTCCAGTACTCACACATTTTTTTTTTAAAAAGTTCAAATTAAAACATTTAAAAATTAGAATTGTTGGTTCAGAGACATGAAAAGACATGACACTCCATAGGTTAAAGGGGGGGGGGGCTTTAAACAAGCCCAGTCCCTACCCCCTTTTCCTCAATAGGCTCTTGCCTTTTGCCAGGCAGCCACTGTAAATAAGAATATAACAATAAAGGTAAAAAAAAAACAAAAAAACATTTACGGGGCACAGATGTTTGTTACACCAATGACTCTACCAAATACAGAGGTTTATATTTTATTTCAAACAATAACATCACATTGGCAGATGTGTCAGTGTGTTTCTTTTAATTCATCAAACCGCTGCTCTTCCTGCTCTGAGTCAAAGCCTGATAACCCTCCCTCTTCTTCCTGCTCTCAAACACAGCCAGCTCCGCTCTGTTCATGTATTTCCTTGTTCCCTCCCCTTCAGATCTACAGTTTGAAGATGGGTGGAACCAACATGTGGTAGAGGCCTGTTCACTGCAGAGACACATGTTGTTCAGATCAGAGCTCAAACTAGTTTCAGTTCTCAGGAAGTGAAACTCCGACAGTCGTTGACACTGAGAGGTGACATGGCGCAGAAAGGAGTTCAGCTGGACCGGGAGACCTTCTCTTGTTCCGTCTGTCTGGATCTACTGAAGGATCCGGTGACTATTCCCTGTGGACACAGCTACTGCATCAGCTGTATTAAAAGCTTCTGGGATGAAGAGGATCAGAAGAGAATCCACAGCTGCCCTCAGTGTAGGCAGACCTTCACACCGAGGCCTGTCCTGGTGAAAAACACCATGTTAGCGGTTTTAGTGGAGGAGCTGAAGAAGACTGGACTCCAAGCTGCTCCTGCTGATCACTGCTAT
>NW_019525661.1:75246-75838 GCF_002814215.2 Seriola lalandi dorsalis | reverse complement strand
CACTGAACGAGAGTCATTGAACAGACTTTACTGACTCAGTGTGTGAACAAACTGAAGCTTCACGTCATGAATTAAAGTTGATTTTCCTCAAGAATCAATCAAACGTTTTCCTCTGTCTTCTTTCCAGGATCTGATTCAGAGCTGATGGAGAAAATGTGAAACTGATATGAGAGTATAATTCTCTTGGAATTAGAACAAAAAATAACATAAAAGAAAACAGTGATGAACCTGATTGAAACTTTTAACTTCAAAAGTCAGAATTGTGCTTTGAACAGCAAGTCCCAACCAGGTTCATCACTTTCAGATTCCCCTGGAAACATTTCCTGTTGTGTTGTTTGAATGTGCAGCGTGTTTGTGTTTGTGTTTTCTGAAGGTGCAGTGTGTTGAGCTCTCAGAGCCACATAAAAAATAACTACTTTACTACTCAGGAGCTACAGTGTGCAATTCCACAGATGCAGGTTGTTGAATAAGACTTTGCAGTATAAATTGTTACCATTAACTGTAGTACATATATAAAAAATGCTGCAGTATAAGCTATTGATAAATTAACTAACATTTTTTCGCTATACTTTATGAGTTGAGAAATTATTCC
>NW_019525661.1:74187-75226 GCF_002814215.2 Seriola lalandi dorsalis | reverse complement strand
CACACACAGAGGATCACACCCAGTTTCTACACAACTACCCCTCACTGTCACGACTCAGTGAATCTACAGACTCATCCAGCATCAATATCCGTCCTCTGAGATACTTTGAGGACGTGACAGCAGCTGTGTCACAGCTCAGAGAGAAACTACAGGACATTCTGAGAGACACATGGACAAACATCTCACTGACACTGACTGAAGTGGATGTTTCACTGTCACAACCAGAGCCCAGGACCAGAGCTGACTTCTTAAAATATTCACAGGAAATCACACTGGATCCAAACACAGCAAATACACTTCTGTTATTATCTGAGGGAAACAGAAAAGCAACATTAATGAGTCAACAACAGTCTTATTCTAGTCACCCAGACACATTCACTACATATTTTCAGGTCCTGAGTAGAGAGAGTCTGACTGGACGTTGTTACTGGGAGGTGGAGTGGAGAGGAGGAGGAGTTTCTGTAGCAGTCGCATACAAGAATATCAGCAGAGCAGGGAGCTCAGAGGAATGTAGATTTGGATTCAATCAAAAATCATGGGCGTTATATTGTAACCAAAACAGTTTTTCATTTTGGTTCAACAAAGTCAGCACTCCAGTCTCAGGTCCTCAGTCCTCCAGAGTAGGAGTGTACCTGGATCACAGAGCAGGTGTTCTGTCCTTCTACAGCGTCTCTGAAACCATGACTCTCCTCCACAGAGTCCAGACCACATTCACTCAGCCTCTCTATGCTGGACTTGCACTTTACTGGTATGAAGACACAGCAGAGTTGTGTAAACTGAAAAAGAGAGAAGTGAGTTCAAATGTGTGTTTGAGTTCCTAAATGTATTTTGTGTCTTTGTGTTTGTTGCTGAGTCATCGTCAGCACTTTGACCTCTTCTGGTTTCTTGTTGTGTTGATGTTGGAGTTTCTTTAGGTGGAGCTGGAGCCATGGAGGATTTCACTGCTCAGGAACATTTGTGTTGATGTGTTTGTCTGTTGTTGTTTGGGCCTTAACAGAGAAATCACCAGACCTTCCTTTATCACAGATGTGTTGTTCTC
>NW_019525661.1:68717-74133 GCF_002814215.2 Seriola lalandi dorsalis | reverse complement strand
TTGATAAATCAACTGCTAACATTTTTTCCTATACTTTATGAGTTGAGAAATTATTCCTTGGCAGCCTTGCTATAAAACTATATTTTACTACATTGAATAAACATAAACATGGTAAATTGCAGCTTAAAAATTTAAAGACAAATAATACTGAAATACTCAAAGTGTCTTTACAAACCACGTCTCTTTATGAAGCTTGTGAAAACACAACAAATAAACCAAAATTTCAGTCATTTAAAAAAGATCTCTAACAAGTGTTGTAGTCTGCATGACCATTAAACACTGAACGTAAATAAACAAGAAATATTATCAAAAATAATCAAGTGGTTCTCTAACATAAGCTTTTGTACTGTATGTGTGTATTTATAAGGATTGTATGAGGGAACAGCTTCAGGAGTGAATTGAACTGAAAAAAAGAGTGTGTGTGTGAGTGAGTGTGTGAACTGACTTATGTAGAGTAAGACTCAAAGTCCTTCATTTCTTTAGTAGACTGGAGACACAAGGGTCGACTGATGCCATCTTTTTCTGGGTGACCTTCCCCAGACTGACCCGTCCAGCCTCGGTGCCTCTGTCAGGATTGGCCTGAACAATAAGAGTGTGTATTCAGGTGGGGAAATAGAAACGTGTACTTTCATGGTGCAGATTAAATAATAGTAGTTTTGGAAGTAATAGTTTCACCTTGATTAGTGTGAGAAAAGCTTCATTAACATGCTCCAGTGATCAGATGTTTTAAGCAGCTTGTATGTAACATGTGAGACAAAACTCAACAAACACAAGGTCAACATGATCAAAGCTGCTGTGAGCTCACAGCACCAGCTGAAGGAGGTAAGCATCTCACCTCTGAATGAATTCCAGTGTTGATGCAGCGTCATGTTGGGACTGAAGACTGAAGTTGTAGTGAGTAGAAAAGACTGCAGCCAGCGCGGTCAGCTGGCTGGGTGACCTCACAAAGGTCATGCCCCTCAATGCTGATCATGAAGTGGTGAATACAGCTTCCTGTTTCACCTGAAATTGAACAAAGAAAAAAACCGCATTGACATTGTCACACTGCAAATGTACCAGGGAACCTGAAACAGATGAGTCCAGCTCTTTTTCCTATCTACATTATAAGTTGTTATCATACAGAACTGAACCGTGTTGAACAGCCACATGATTTCTGCTCTGTTCAGCGTAATAATAGTTAAAGTAACATATGATGACAGTTTAGCTAGCCGGCTATCTATCTAAATAAAATCAGCAGCGTCCTTTGGAGACGAGCAGTTAGCAGATGCTAACACAAAGTAAAGTGAAGATGAAACTCGCCCTGTAGTTTGGAGGATCAGGATCAGAGTCCAGCTCCTCTCTTTGTCACACGGTGAAACTGCCACTGAAATGGGTGATAGAAAGTTAATATCACAGTGTGACGGTGTGTCTCAGTGTTTTAGAAATTCTATCAAAGCTTCTGGAGATGATGTAAAACTCATCTGTGAAAAAGTTTGATCACTGAAACGTCTTTACAGCTAAAACAAATGAAATGACTGTATGAGTCTGTCACAGTCACAGAGACAGACTGAGACAAGGGCGACACCTGCTGGACAAACACAGACTGGTTAAAATGTATAAATAGTTTTGATTCATACATGACTGGGCTGATTAAACTTGTTATGTTACTTTATGTTAATTCCATTGATGGAAAGAGTCAGAAAACAACACTGACTGACACTAACTCTTCAACATGGCTGTAGATAACTGTCACAGAGACAGACTGAGACAAGGGCGACACCTGCTGGACAAACACAGACCCGACAGAAAGAGGAAAGGAGCAGGTGATCAGACAAACAGCTTCTTATATTATGTTTCATAAAAACATGGAAACAAAACAATGGGATGTAACGACCACTGACTGGCTGAGACCCAGTTTAACACACCTTTATTTACACTGGGGGGAGACACATGAACAAATCACATCACACACAAAAGAAGACCTCTCCAGTTAACCCATTTATACCCAGTGTCCAAGATGATGGAGAGAAATACTAACGGATATCCAGTGTTCAGCTACACATTTGTCCTCAGGTCTGTCAGTATACAGTCCACTTCCCTGAACTTGTTGGGCTTCTTCTCTGTGTGAGCGTCTCTTCTTCTTCACTGTGAGCCTCATCTTCCTCCTCTGACTGTTTCTGCTGCAGAGGTCAAACCCTTCACATCTGTCTCTGACCTGCAGTGTAAACAGCAGTAACAGTAACTTCCCTCCTCCAGAGCAAAGTAGTGATTCCTCTTCATTTAGCCACCTTCTCCCTTAAAGTGGCCGTGTCACTCGACTCCCAAGAGAACACAGAAAACATACAGCACAGCAAACTACCAATACTGGTGAACGATGTTCATAGAATCCTCTACAATATCTTTTACTACAGACGGTAACGGCGCTCCGTCCTTACTGAGGTTTTCTGTCGCTTGATTTTTCTCAGATTGGTTTTGTGCACTCACTCAGTGAACACGGTTTGTTATTCAGACCTGGTTAGAGCAGAAAAGTAGAGAGAATGGATTGTGAGTTGTGGAACTGCAATAAGAAAATATTCTTCAAAACTTTAGTTAAATCCTGACGACAGATATTACACTGTGGTGATAACCGCTCATGTTACCATCACTGATGCAGTCAAGCAGAGCAACACATTGCTGTCTCTGCTTTATCTGACAGTGTCATTCTCCATCCTACCATCAGATGGCACCAAAGTAAAAGCAGAAAACAATAAGGACAGGTGACATGCAATTACACTTTCACAGTATCTTACCTGAAGACACAGTGAAGGAGCTTCAGTAGATGAGCGACACTTCACTGTGCTGAGTTGTCAACAGTGTGATGTGGGTGTGGTTTGGTGCATGAAGCTTTTATACCAGGTAGTTTAGTTGCAGACATTTATGTTTGAGGTGAGAGAAGTCATTTTCAAGAAGTCAGTGAACTCTAACCCTAACCTTGCTATAGGAAGGATCCAACGTCTCTGACCCAGTCCAGATGGGAAAGTTTTATATATATATACATATTCTGGTCATGACATCAGTTGTTCCACTGTATTGAGAGAACTGCATCACTTCTCAGCTAAATCCATATTTATATCCAAATACAAGTGAAGCTCATCCTGTCTCTAGTTTGATAAATATATTGGTTTGTATTAGGACTGTTTGTCTCCTGAAAACATCAGCAAACAGCAAAGAGGTCGACACCTGAAGCCAAAGGGATCAGTTATCTAAACACTGATACGGACTTTGTGCTGTTGTTATCTGTTTATGGTGAGTAAGTCTGGAGAGCTCCTTTTTTATTTCTCATACTCTGAACTTTATGTTGTCAAAGCCTGATAACCCTCCCTCTTCTTCCTGCTCTCAAACACAGCCAGCTCCACTCTGTTCAGGTATTTCCTTGTTCCCTCCCCTTCAGATCCACAGTTTGAAGATGGGTGGAACCCATTTCAGTTCTGAGGAAGTGAAACTCAGACAGTCGTTGACACTGAGAGGTGACATGGCGCAGAAAGGAGTTCAGCTGGACCGGGAGACCTTCTCTTGTTCCGTCTGTCTGGATCTACTGAAGGATCCGGTGACTATTCCCTGTGGACACAGCTACTGCATCAGCTGTATTAAAAGCTTCTGGGATGAAGAGGATCAGAAGAGAATCCACAGCTGCCCTCAGTGTAGGCAGACCTTCATACCGAGGCCTGTCCTGGTGAAAAACACCATGTTAGCGCTTTTAGTGGAGGAGCTGAAGAAGACTGGACTCCAAGCTGCTCCTGCTGATCACTGCTATGCTGGACCTGAAGATGTGGCCTGTGATGTCTGCACTGGGAGAAAACTGAAAGCTGTGAAATCCTGTCTGGTTTGTCTGGCCTCTTACTGTGAGAAACACCTGCAGCCTCATTATGATGCAGCCCCATTAAAGAAACACAAGCTGGTGGAGCCCTCCAAGAAGCTCCAGGAGAACATCTGCTCTCGTCATGATGAGGTGATGAAGATGTTCTGCCGCACTGATCAGCAGTGTATCTGTTATCTCTGCTCTGTGGATGAACATAAAGGCCACGACACAGTCTCAGCTGCAGCAGAAAGGACTGAGAGGCAGAGAGAGCTCCAGCTGAGTCGACAACAAATCCAGCAGAGAATCCAGGACAGAGAGAAAGATGTGAAGGTGCTTCAACAGGAGGTGAAGGCCATCAATGGCTCTGCTGATAAAGCAGTGAAGGACAGTGAGAAGATCTTCACTGAGCTGATCCGTCTCATGGAGAAAAGAAGCTCTGATGTGAAGCAGCAGATCAGATCCCAGCAGAAAACTGAAGTGAGTCGAGTCAAAGAGCTTCAGGAGAAGCTGCAGCAGGAGATCACTGAGCTGAAGAGGAAAGACGCTGAGCTGATGCAGCTCTCACACACAGAGGATCACAACCAGTTTCTACACAACTACCCCTCACTGTCACGACTCAGCGAATCTACAGACTCATCCAGCATCAATATCCGTCCTCTGAGATACTTTGAGGACGTGACAGCAGCTGTGTCACAGCTCAGAGAGAAACTACAGGACATTCTGAGAGACACATGGACAAACATCTCACTGACACTGACTGAAGTGGATGTTTTACTGTCACAACCAGAGCCCAGGACCAGAGCTGACTTCTTAAAATATTCACAGGAAATCACACTGGATCCAAACACAGCAAATACACTTCTGTTATTATCTGAGGGAAACAGAAAAGCAACATTAATGAGTCAACAACAGTCTTATTCTAGTCACCCAGACAGATTCACTACATATTTTCAGGTCCTGAGTAGAGAGAGTCTGACTGGACGTTGTTACTGGGAGGTGGAGAGGAGAGGAAGGAGTTTCTGTAGCAGTCGCATACAAGAATATCAGCAGAGCAGGGAGCTCAAAGGAATGTAGATTTGGATACAATCACAAATCATGGGCGTTATATTGTTACCAAGACAGTTTTTCATTTTGGTCCAACAACATCAGCACTCCAGTCTCAGGTCCTCGGTCCTCCAGAGTAGGAGTGTACCTGGATCACAGAGCAGGTGTTCTGTCCTTCTACAGCGTCTCTGAAACCATGACTCTCCTCCACAGAGTCCAGACCACATTCACTCAGCCTCTCTATGCTGGACTTCGGTTTTACTATTATGGAGACACAGCAGAGTTGTGTAAACTGAAATAGACAGAAGTGAGTTCAAATGTGTGTTTGAGTTCCTAAATGTATTTTGTGTCTTTGTGTTTGTTGCTGAGTCATCGTCAGCACTTTGACCTCTTCTGGTTTCTTGTTGTGTTGATGTTGGAGTTTCTTTAGGTGGAGCTGGAGCCATGGAGGATTTCACTGCTCAGGAACATTTGTGTTGATGTGTTTGTCTGTTGTTGTTTGGGCCTTAACAGAGAAATCACCAGACCTTCCTTTATCACAGATGTGTTGTTCTC
>NW_019525661.1:68346-68697 GCF_002814215.2 Seriola lalandi dorsalis | reverse complement strand
AGTATAAGCTATTGATAAATTAACTAACATTTTTTCGCTATACTTTATGAGTTGAGAAATTATTCCTTGGCAGCCTTGCTATAAAACTATATTTTACTACATTGAATAAACATGGTCTTTGAAATTGCAGCTTAAAAATTTAAAGACAAATAATACTAAAATACTCAAAGTGTCTTTTCAAACCACGTCTCTTTATGAAGCTTGTGAAAACACAACAAATAAACCATAATTTCAGTCATTTAAAAAAGATCTCTAACAAGTGTTGTAGTCTGCATGAACATTAAACACTGAACGTAAATAAACAAGAAATATTATCAAAAATAATCAAGTGGTTCTCTAACATAAGCTTTT
>NW_019525661.1:47261-68296 GCF_002814215.2 Seriola lalandi dorsalis | reverse complement strand
GAAAGTTAATATCACAGTGTGACGGTGTGTCTCAGTGTTTTAGAAATTCTATCAAAGCTTCTGGAGATGATGTAAAACTCATCTGTGAAAAAGTTTGATCACTGAAACGTCTTTACAGCTAAAACAAATGAAATGACTGTATGAGTCTGTCACAGTCACAGAGACAGACTGAGACAAGGGCGACACCTGCTGGACAAACACAGACCCGACAGAAAGAGGAAAGGACCAGGTGATCAGACAAACAGCTTCTTATATTATGTTTCATAAAAACATGGAAACAAAACAATGGGATGTAACAACCACTGACTGGCTGAGACCCAGTCTAACACACCTTTATTTACACTGGGGGGAGACACATGAACAAATCAAATCACATACAAAAAAAAAAAAATGCCCAGATGTTTGTTACACCACTGACTCTACCAAACACAGAGGTTTTTATTTTATTCCAAAAAAATAACATCACATTGGCAGATTGTGTATAAGAGACAGGAACGAGAGTCATTGAACAGACTTTACTGACTCAGTGTGTGAACAAACTGAAGCTTCACGTCATGAATAAAGTTGATTTTCCTCAAGAATCAATCAAAACGTTTTCCTCTGTCTTCTTTCCAGGATCTGATTCAGAGCTGATGGAGAAAATGTGAAACTGATATGAGAGTATAATTCTCTTGGAATTAGAACAAAAAATAACATAAAAGAAAACAGTGATGAACCTGATTGAAGCTTTTAATTTCAAAAGTCACACTTGTGCATTGAACAGCAAGTCCCAACCAGGTTCATCACTTTTTAAATTCCCCTGGAAACATTTCCTGTTGTGTTGTTTGAATTTGCAGCATGTTTGTGTTTGTGTTTTCTGAAGGTGCGGTGTGTTGAGCTCTCAGCGCCAGCGTAAAAAATAACTACTTTACTAATCAGGAGCTACAGTGTGCAATTCCACAGATGCAGGTTGTTGAATAAGACTTTGCAGTATAAGTTGTCCATTCGTTGGTCTCTCACATTTTAAGTCTCATATTCATTGATGCAAAATCTACATTTCGTCTGACACACACAGTTTGTCATAGATAAGTGACGCGTTCAGCTGGTTTTGCACCGTTCAGGATGAGTTAGGAAACGTCTGGGCAGGACAAAGAGTTTCAGGCAGAGTTCTGGTGACCACGTTTATTTTCATTCAGGAATGTCAGAGCACAGTGAGTCGACGTCAAAGCTGCCTGAAGTTCACTGCAGTCAGAGGTGGACAACAAAACAGAAACACAGTTTAAACAGCTCTGCAGCCAAATATCTGTTTGGTCTCTCTCCCTTTTCTGGGAGATGTTCACACGTGTACAGATTTGCTCTTATTGTTTAAATAGTGAGTCAGTGTTTGTGAAAGTGGCTTTTTGATTCAGGCTGGGTGGATGACGTTTAAAATGAGTAAAAAATATCTCAGAGTTGTGGTGATGATGACAAGATAGACTAGTTTGCAAAGTGTGAAGATATTTAGTATTAAAAAAAAATGTCTACAAAAGAAACATGCATCTTTACAATCGTACAAGAAACTTACCAAAATAAAATACAGAATGATTTGAGCTGCGTTCACATAAAAACTCATGAGCTTCTGCCGTTGCTAAACATTCAAGCACTTTAACTCGTGAAGACGACAACAATTAAAGACGTCACTGCTCAAAGTATAAACTTCCAAACTACCAACTTCCTCCAGCTCCTGCATTCGTATACAACACAAATAAAACCTCCACCTACAAAGTCATGATAATAAGAGGAGGTGGTTTCCATGGTTTCATGGTCAATATGAGACCGTGAGTAAATCAGGAAGCATCAGATGTAAAAAAAAGTACAAAAACCTTCCAAGCTGTTGTACAAACTTTGAGTACTTGACAGTTTTTGATACTTGCTGCTCCAGATGTGGCACAAGTCATCCCAAACATACCATGCTTTATTCCAGATGTTTTGGGGTTTCTTGGTTTTATCTTGTTGTAAATATTTTACAGATGTCGAGAGAGAAGAAAAAAAAAAAACCTTTTTGTATTTCGTGAGAAAGGGAAACATAATCACCGTGACAACGGCCAGATGTCAGAACGCCTGTGGATCAAACACATTAAACCAGTGGAGAGTTGTTGGTTGAAGTAACTGAAGCTCACTCTGGTCTGCATGTTTCTCTGCATGTGTGTGTTCTCAAAGTTGGCCTGATTTCATGATCTTGTTGCATGAACTAGTTTCCAGTTGGGGGCCGATGATTTAGACAAGCACCAACTGCAGGCTGGAAAACCACCACCAGGTATTTGCTGCAGAGCTGTACGACTGTGCTGTGAGGAGTGTATCATTCTATCCACCTGCTGTGGATCCCTTCATCCTTTCCCTCCTTTTTGTAGATTCTTAAACATTTTCTCAAATTTGAACAACTTCTTTTTTGAATCCTCTAAATTTTTTGGTTTGGCTTCTTTACATCCTTCACAACAAACAGCACAGTGAGTGAAACTACAGTCAACAACTGAAACACAAACTTGTACAGTCTTGTACATAAATATATACATGTAGTATATTAATGTACATATAATATACAGTGAGGTTCAAGTCTGAACTTATGTTTTGTCCCAACCTGTGAGGGAACCTTGGTAATTGACCTAAACATCAGAGCAGCCTCTTAAAAGAATCCATTCAAACTGAGCTCATGTTGGACATTTGCAGTTTATGATAATTAATAGTGTCAAAGTTCACATTCAAACCGAACAGGAGTGATACTGTAACAAAGATTAACTGATTTTTTTCCAATGGAAATGATCAGTGTTGAGCTGCCACATTAACTCTTCAACTGTAACAATAAAATAAAGTAAAACGAGAGAGAGAGAGAGAGAGAGAGAGAGAGAGAGAGAGAGAGAGAGAGAGAGAGAGAGAGAGAGAGAGAGAGAGAGAGAGAGAGAACACCGACGCTGCAGCATTTCTGGCTTTTCTTACAGGCTTAACACACGTTTCACTACAAGGTCAAAGGTCGTGGCCAAAGAGTTAGTGATGCTACTGTCCTGTCACTGAAACATCTGATTCCAAACAGATTCAAGGTGTCTGCCCTGCTGAAGTGTCAGTGAGCAAATCACTGGACCCCTGCTGCTGGAATCAGACGCCCACACTTTAAACCTAAAGTTTACCAGGTCTCACCCGTCATTTAGTTAGTCTGTTATAAGCAGGTTACAGCTGTAACTAAAATGTACCTGTTAGTCAAGTATTAAGGATATTAAGAGGAGTAGGGCCACATGTGAAAAAAATGTATTAATTTATTAAGAATTCTGACTTTAAACTCAAAATTCTCCGAATTTTTAGTTTAAAGTCAAAATTGTAAAAAGTGCCCCTAATTGTCTTCCGTGGAAACATTATGTGTCCGAATCTACCACAAAGATTTCAGGCCATGGTCTACGACAGATGCTTAACAGCAGCCCAACAGTGGTCCGACTCCGGCTGACTGACGGCTTGTTGTGGATCTGTCCTAAGGCCCTGTCACCACCACTTTGACTAACTGAAGAGTTCTGCAGGAGTTTGAATTTAAAAAAAAAATCCTTTAAGGAGTTTTTACCAACAGAAATATTACTTATTAGAAGTCTTACAGCAAATAGTGAGAGTTACTAATGTGTCTCTGAAACCTTTTCCTTCATCAGGTTCATTTAATGGACGGACTTCCTGCTGATTTAGCAAAAGTTTTCCATGTGAAACTGCACCAAGTTCAAGTCCAACAACACGTAACATTAGTTTTCCGCTAAGTACCGAGGCCTCTGCACACCTGATGTCTGGTGACTAAATAAAACGGTGTCATGTCCTCTCTGGTGTTGGGCTCTTGCACCAAACTACTTCCTGTGATTAGTTCTCCAGCCTCGGACCGTTGACCTGCTGGAGGGCGGTGGATGACCTCCAGCTGGTCTGTATGGCACCAATGATCAATTAAGGGCAGCACACAGCAGCGGCGCAGTACAACACACACGCCGCTGTCCTGTCACCTAGCAACGGAGCTCCAGAAAAGCAACACGTTTGTCAGCTCGATATCGGACACTGACGTTGAGGATCTGCTGTGTGTGGCTCGCTCGTGGTCAGCTTCACGGTACTGGGTAACACCTGTGAAGTCCCTCCTATAGACATCTGACAGGAAACAGCTGAAACTGTCCTCGTCAAGATAAGCTACAATAAAGACCATCGCCACAATCTGTGCACTGGAACAATCCACCTTTCAACAGAAAATAAACCTGCAACAATAATAAACTGTTACTAATTATTTTTCTAACTTTAACTGTCAAAAATATTTCCTGGTTTCAGTTTCAGGCATTTTTTTTTTCTTTTCTTTGGGATATTTTGGGATTTTGGAGCGCTGGTCAAAGCGAGCGAGGTGCATCTTTGAGGGTTTTCCAACATTTTAACAAATTGATTTGTTAAAAATGTAAAATGATTCATAACAACCTAAATCACAGTAATATTTAATCTGGAATGTCTGTAGCAGGAATTTTAAAGTGGTAGTTCAGGTTGTTTGACGTGGGGTTGTGAGGTACTTATCTATAGTCAGTGTGTTAGCTGCAGTAGCTTCACATCAGCTCCCAGTTTAGAGAAGCAGGAGGAGCACCTGTACACGAGCTGAGTGGTGCATGTTAGCTTTTAGCCACTTTAAAAAATAGCCACAGAAAAAAGCTCTTATCAGTTGAAATGTTTGTTTTATTTTGAAATATTTTCACCACTTTATATACTGTTAAAAGAGATCTTTCCTTTGGAACTAGTTTGTGAGCCGTTGAACTACTGTATTCCTACGCACAAGCGCACCTACACATGTGCCAAGAACACACTAGCTGCGTGCCGTGTGCACAGCGCCTTGATTTTCATTTTGGCACTCATGTTAATGGGTTAGAGTGGCGTGACGCGCATCTCTCAGCAAAAATAGACCTGTTGATGTCATACTGACATCATGTCAGCAACATTAAATAAAACCGACACCTTCCACTATAGTTTCTATGTCTCCAATATGACACAGACATGACACATTCCAGCAGCTGAATGTGGAGACAGAGACATTATAGTGACGTTTTCTGTCAAAAATAATTCAGAAATGAATTTATAATGAAAAGAAATCCAACATTTGAGTAACCTGTAAACTCTATGTAGAGAGAGAGAGAGAGAGAGAGCTGCAGCAGCAGAGACACAGCCGCCACGCACACACAACGCAGGCAGTTAGCTCTGTCTGACTCAACAGCTGATCTGCGGAGTGATACAGTACGAGCCGTAGTTGCGCTTTCTCCGCAGGAATACGGTAGTTCAACAGTTCACAAACTGTAGTTCCAAAGTAAAGGGCTGTTTGACGGCAGATAAAGTGGTGAAAATATTTCAAAATAAAGCAAACACTTCAAACTGATATTAATTTTTCTGTGTGGGTATTTTTTAAAAACTAAAATAGGTTTTCTTTTCTGATGACCCCGCCCACAGCTGCTTATCTCTCCGCTCGTGCACCGGTGCTGCTGCTGCTTCTCTAAACTCGGAGCTGATCTGAATCTACTGCAGGTAAAAACACTGACTACAGATCAGTACCTCACACAAGCCCGTCAAATAACCTTAACTACCACTTTAAGGTGTTGACTGTTACCCAGCACAGTGTTGCACTAACAGTGGGTCTGTTATGGCACTTTGAGCATCTACTGGAGCACTGATCCCGCAGCAGAAACACTTCAACACGTCAGATAAATTAATAAAAAAATGTGAAAAAGCCGCCGAACATCAAACAACAAAAGGTGAAGGGGGGTTACGGCAGTTTTCTCATGCTGCTTCCATTTGTTGGATTTGTTGTAAAGACTGCTGAAATGAGCCGTGTGGTGTTAAGAGTTTTGAGGACTGGGGTTTTCTTGTGGACTTGTCTGCTGTTCGGGGGGGGAGAGAGAGACTGCAGCATGTTTCTAACTATCTCACTTATTTTTACACCTGTTCTCCGTTTCGAGCAGAAGACAGGTGAGCGTCAGACGCTCCTGAATGCACACTTCCTGTCGGCTACAAGAGCAGAGAGAGGAGGGTGGGGGGTGTCAACATGGCGACTTCCTACACCTGTTTGAAACAGCGCCTCTTTCTACACGATGTGAAAACACAAACTAAATCAAGCCGACTGTGCTCGGTCCGTCTACGACAACAAATAAAAACACACTACACGTCTTGACGCAGACACTGGAATGGACAGGAAGCTCTGGACTTGACTGAACTGGACCTCCCCCCCTTCAGTATCCCAGGTCCAGCTGGATTTTGTGCTCAAAAATGGCAATGAGCAGCATGATGCAGAAGCCCAGCAGGATGCCAGCGTTCTGGAGCAGGAAGAAGCCCCAGTGGCTGAAGCCGTGGTCGCCGGCATCATTATGCAACATCTCAGGCACCTGAACGGACAAAGAAGACACAACAGTTACAGGTCTGTTTCCACAACAGGACTTTGGGAGGATGAGCACATCACAGCTCAAATCCCTTCACTGTAAGTCTTATTTAACCAGTGTTATTTTGCGATTATAATTTTTCATGGTGCACAGTGAGATCAGTCACAAACATGAAGTATTACTTCATGTGTCTGTGTCTGTTCATTAGTAGACAGAGCTTTTAATATAATTTGCCCTTGTAGCTGATAAAGACTCTAATTAAGTCATAAAGTCATTGCTGAATAAGCAATTGAGAAAATGCTCAACCCAGAATCTGGATTTATTGACCATGTCTGAGTGTCATTTGGATTTTGTGGAGGAAAATTAATATTTTGATTAATCGACTATTCAATAAAATAATCGATTGATCAATTGTTAAAAAAAATAGCCATGAGTGGCAGCTCTACTGTCAAATAAACCCAGCCGATTACACGTAGACTCCACTGTGGCCTTGCCTGTGATGGATTTAACTGTGCGCTGTGCAGGAGAGTGGCCACTAGAGGGCGGCCACAAGCTCAGCTGTGTTTTCAGACGGCAGCTGATGGTGACAGCTCACCTCTGCTGTGTTTGTTTCACCAAGACTAAGTGTGCTTGTGTGTGTGTGTGTGTGTGTGCTTGTGTGCGTGTGTGTGTGTGTGTGTGTGTGTGTGTGTGTGTGAGTGAGAGAGAGAAGAGGCCACCTGGTCCTGAAGGCTGCTGCTCTCAGGTTAAAGACATGTCGAGTTGACAGAACAGATGCAGCCGATGGATGATGAAGAGCGTAAAACACAGAGCAGAGTTTCACCTCTCCTCCCTCAGTGGGAAGGAGCTTAGCAAGTCGAGGGAATAATAAACCATCACAAACACATCGGGCTCCACCCCACTATGATTTTTGTTTTCAATGTCCCACAATTCCATGCGTGATCAAGTTTTTTGATTCATCAACTGTTTAATTCACCAGCAGGTGTGGTTAGATTGATAGAGACAGTTATCATTTACACACATAATTCTCCATGAGCAGTCTCTCTGTTGAATTTCAAGAAAACTTGTTGTATCATGAGATTTTATTCATGTTTTCAACTTAGTTTTACAAATGGGCGACAAAGTGTGCTCTGATACACTGAGCTGACTCGGCGTTTGTGCGCCTGTGACTTGGAAGTTTGTGCGAGGACCCTATCAAAAACGAATCACCTTTTTAAGGCCTAAACATGCTCGAAAACTCATTGCACACACATCAGGCCTAATGGACAATTGTGTGTTTTATGGAAGTGGCGAAATGGATAGAGAATTTCAAAAGTGTGTGTGTGTGTGTGTGTGTGAACCTATTACTGGCTGTAATGTTTATGTTAATGTAGGAGTGCAGGAGGTGACACGCTGACTCACCATGTCCACCAAGGCCACATACATGAAGAGGCCGGCTGTGAGTGCGAATATCCACGTGGAGATGTTCTCTGCAAAATGTCCGATCAAGATGCCCGTCACCATGCCAAAGTACGCCATCATGGCCGACAACATGTTATAGAGCATGGCCTGACGCACCGTCATGCCCGCCTTCAGCAGCACCGCAAAGTCACCTGGGAGAAATGACACGTTGATATAAATATTAATTTAGCTTTTAAAGGTGTCACATATAAATACATAAATACTATATTGCAGTAACAGTGGAGGTCTTACCCAACTCATGAGGCAGCTCGTGGCAGAAAACAGCCACAGATGTACTGAGACCACTGGACAGACCCTCAGTGAATGCAGCTCCTGCAGAACGACAGAACAGACCAATTGTAATGTTTTAATATAATACTGGTCAGTTAGGCTCTAAAATGCACATCAGTGTGTTTCTCTTCTGCCTTTAAAGGTTTTTTATGTAACATTCAGAAAACCCTTATGTGTTCTGCAGTCAGCTTTCTGTTGGACGTATCTGCTGGAACACACATACAGCGTGCTCTCATGTGCACCGTGAATGACAGGCACACAGAGAGGGGCGCTAAAGAGACTGGTGGCCCACTGATGCAGCGGCCCGCCAGGATTCGATAGCTGCCCATAGAAAATTTTTAAAATAAAATCCCTTGGCTGTGTTTCACCAATGTGTATGAAATTCGTTAGGCACATGTAACATGCAAAGACTTAGAAAAAAGCCTCTTGCACCCATAGTCTAAAGCCAACAAGAAGTCAACTGGGTGTTACACTTTAAGAAACTCCTCCTAGAGAATTCATCAGATCGACATCACATTTGGTCAATCTAATCTTAAGATGTTTGTGATGCTAAATTATGCTTTAGTGGCCTGCCTGCGGCGTTGAGCGAATTTCGATGATCCGCCATGAAACAGGAAATTGTTATAACACCAGTTATAACGCCACCACCGACACTTCACTAATACGTACCTTTCATTGCTCTGCTGAGACCGGGAAGCATTCCTTGACCGGCGGCTCAGGGCGTCAAACACGTGGCACTCCTGATACCTAATGCCGTGTTGAGTCTACAAAAGTTTCATGTTTGTTTTTGAAATTAAGCCACACTTCCTCTAATCTTTTGTTGTCTTTCGTGCTGACTGCTTCTCGCAAAAGCGTGACGTCATTGTTTTGCAAGGCACGGGGAACGAAGTGGAAGGCATCGATAAGGGAATCATCAAGCATAAAGGCAAATGATGTTGATGGATCGAACCAGTCGGAACCGGTTCTCTGGTCGATTCCAATCGCTAACAATGTGACACATTTTACCTTTATCAAAAAAATTGCAGCTTCTGCGATTTAGGTATTACTCTTGACCAAATTGTGATTTTGATTATATTTTGATAAATTGTGCAGCTCTAATAAAAAGTGATGAATTCATGTAAATTTCTTCACATTCTCACATATAGCACCTTTACTCTGGCGTTTTTGGGCACTGGAGGAATCAACACACCACCAACATCTCTTCTACCAACCACAGCTTTTTACATCTGAGGCGGATGTGACCGTTTAGTCACTTCCTGTGTTGATGTGAAAGAGTTTCTTCAGTGGAAATGTCGTCTCTTCTGTCTTTGACTTCTGATAAGAAAACAACATCATGCCGTGTGTTCAGCTAAAACTAAAACAACCCTGCTGGAAATGGGCTGTCCGTTCCTGCAGACTGTCATGTGACCGGTTAGAAACAGCTTGGTGTCTGTGATTGGATTGGTGATGGCTGTGTTGTGAAGCAATGTAACTTACTGACAGTAGACTGAGGATTCCTAATGAGGAGTCACTTACAGCCCTGACAGTCACACCTACTCACCGATGGCCAGGCCGTCGCTGAAGTTGTGCAGTCCATCTCCCATGATGACCATCCAGGCGAGCGTGGCCACGCCGGCCTGCTGGAAGTGCTGTTCTGAGTAGGAGTGGGAGTGGCTGTGCGGGTGGTGGTTCTGGGAGTGGTGGTGATGTAGGATGTGGTGGTAGTCGTGGTGGTGGTGGTGCATGCTGTCAGCCTGGCCCACCGTGTCGTGAAAGTGGGAGTGGCATTTGTTCTCGCAGTCCTCGGCGGTGTAGGCGGTGGCGCCCGACGATCGGCTGTAACCCTGTGGCGAGACGACGGACACCTGCGGTGCCAGCATCACCTGCTCCTCCTCCGCCACGCTTCCGCCGTGCAGGCTGCTGGAGTGGTCGCCAAATGCACCGGCGCCGTTAGTCTCCACGTCTGAAGAAAGATGGCACATTTATTCTAACTGGCGAAATTTGGAAAGACAGCTGATTTCATTGATGATTTCACAGAAACAGATCACCTGACCAGACAAGTAAGTTTGTCCTTGAGTTGAACAACAAAACTACTGCAGGAAAAAAGGTGAATTGACCTCTTACCTATAGTCAACCTTTATGAACTCAAACATATCTTTGATGTTTCTTGTTTCAGGTAATTACCAATAAGCTGATATAGATTGATACATTGCCTCAACAGTGATTCTTTATTACACAACAAAAAACAAAATCACTGGGTGAAAACAGTTGATACAATTTTGTTATTTTAACTTTACAACAAAGGAGGGTCTCAGACTTGGCTCTAAGCTGTGCTCTGAGCTGAACTCAGACATTTTGGACAATGTCATAGTTTAGTAAAGCTAAAGAAGGTTCCAGGTTTGCTGGGATGTGTTTTCCCCTTTATGTTGTGTCTTACCCTCAGGCGGCTTCAGGTCGGTCTCCTCCAGAGCAGGCTGCTTCTCTGGATCTGCTTTGTCGTTCTGATCCCATTTCTTCTGGATCTGTTTGGACGGAAAAACACCTTGTTTTTAATTCTTGGTTCGGCACCGACTTAAATCTCAGAACTGCTCTCCACTTCTGACCATCAGGCAGAACTCTGCCATCTGTCCAAACCGAAGGTGACTCTGCATTTCCTGCCTGAGGAGATCAGCTGTGATGAATCGCTGCCCAGGTCTAAATATAGGCTCAAAACACATTTGTAAAAAA
The DNA here is from genome assembly GCF_002814215.2 of Seriola lalandi dorsalis. Taxonomy (NCBI): domain Eukaryota; kingdom Metazoa; phylum Chordata; class Actinopteri; order Carangiformes; family Carangidae; genus Seriola; species Seriola lalandi. Next base: position 57,491 of record NW_019525661.1, on the reverse strand, counting down.
GCTTCTTTAATTCTAGACTTTGATGCTTTCATCCTTGATTTTAACCGTTTTTTTTTTCTGTTTGATTGATTTTATTGTTTTTACAAACATATTTGTAATTTGTCTCCCCGTTGTACTTCAGAATCCAGAAGATTTCATTAGACCTCATCTAAAAGTCGACCTCTGAACAAGGTGAGTGTGAATCTCTGAGCAGGTGAAAAGAAAAACACCTTGTGCAGGAAAAATCACGTGGTGAATGTTCACCAATGTATTACCAGACATTTATAATGTTGCATAAATCACAAAATAATAATTTTACATGTAAAACATCTCTTAAAAAAGAATTTAAACCATGTTTGAAAAAAGGGAAAAGCTGTAAAATTTGTTGTTTTTTTTGTTTTTTTTAGTTTAGGAACGTAAGTAATTACAACAATGAACAGTAAGAACAAATTTAGTGATTCATAATCTTGTTGACTTATTCTTTCATCATTTAATTAAATTTACATCAAACTTTTTTTTTTTATTTAAACAGTTTAAGTTCTTGTTCAGACAATATTTAACATTTCAGAACTTTGGTCTGCTTTTACTGCATGAAAGAATAAAAAAAGAAACGGCCCTCTGTTTGATAAGCTGTGTATTCTCGTATCACAAATCATTCAATTAACTGTTGCAATGATTATTTATTCCATTCAAAACCTGAATGTGGGGCGCCTCGGCGGCTCACCTGGTAGAACACGTATCACACGGGTTCGAGTCCGACCTATGTCCCTTTGCTGCATGTCATCCCCTCTCTCTCCCTGACTTTCCTGTCTATTTGTCACTGTACTATCAAAGATAAAGGCAAAAACGCCCAAAAATATAACTTTAAAAAAAATAAATAAATAAAAAATAATTTAAATGATTAAGTTCACAGATCTGGAAGAAAGGGTAATAATATGTGATTCTTACCACCTCACATCTGTTTTAATGACTCAAACGTCTGATGAATGTCTGACCTTTTGTTTCTTGTCCTTGTACATTTTTCCCAGCGTCAGGAAGTGTTCGATGAGAAACATGAAGTAGACTCCGGCCAGAGCCGTCAGTCCTTTCCACACGCCGTCCAGGTTTTCGCCTTGCTCATCGTGGGCGTGATGTCCCTCCATATTCATCCCAGAATCCTCGTGGTGGTGATGGTGGCCTCCCTGAGACTGAAGCATCAGCAGATACAAACAGCAGAAACACGAGTGAAGTACACTGATCACCAATGCTGAGCAGTTCTTCAACCTTACACTGAAGCTGCAACCAACAGACAGTTAGCATAGCTTAGCATAAAGACTGAGGGAAGCAGCTAGCCTGACTCTGTCCTCTTCCTCCCCTTTTTTTAAATCCGTCCAAAAACCAAAGTGTAAAAATGACTCGCTGTAGTTTGAATTCAAGAACTTGAAAATGAGTCTACAACTTAAAGTCCTCTATGTTTTATTTCAACTATTTCAAAAATGGAAGTAAAAGCAAAAGTTGATATTTTTGTTCAGTGTACATGCAGGGTTTATATGCCTCCCACATGGTATTTAAAGAAGTGTAGTTGTGGTATCTGTGCTGAAACTCAAACATCCTACTGACAGTAGCATCTAATAATCTCTAATGACACCTGGTTCAAGCCTTGGTTCGCATGAACCACATCATCAACAGATGCTGGGGGAGACTCACACAACGGACCTATCACTTGAAATTTGCACAAACTGAGATGATAACACGAGCAACACACGATACATGATCCCTGTGGTTCAAGCAACTGTAACCGTAAACTACTGGGCGCCCGGCGCTGACTCACATGGGGGATGAGGTGAAGGAAGGCGTCGCCGCTCAGCGTGCCGACAGCCAGCGCCACCAGGAAGCTGAGGAGGAACTTGAAGAAAACTCTGTTCATGAGCGGGATGAGGACGACGCCGAGGAGCGAGAGCAGGCTGATGATGGTGATGGAGACGAAGCCACCGACCCACGCTGCAACACACACATCACACTTCTTCAGATATCAAGTTACACATGTGAATATTATGTGAAAAAGGACCTGAGTTCAGACCAGAGATTAAGTAAAATAAAGTCCTTTACCTGTTGCGATGTTCTTGCCACTCTCTCCACCCGTGTGCTCGCTGTGGTCGTGATCTGAGTGGTTGTGGTCACCATGGTGACTGTGAGCATGTTTATGATGTTTATGGTCTAGAAACAGATTAAATGAATCCAGTTTAATCACATCAAACTACAAAACTGCTATGAAAATTAACTGCAAATAAAACTGATTAGATAAATCAAACAAAAAACCAGAATCACCTCCTGGTGGTTGTCTGCCTCCTCCACTCAGACTAGTTTCAAGTTAGATCCCTGTTTATCCAGAGTCAGAGAAAATATGAACCATCTGTGTGAAATTTGGTCACAATTGCTGTGAAGTCCTGAGTAATGGCTAAAAAGAGTTTTGTGCTCATCTGTGAGTCTCAGTGAATGTTTGATTCCCTTTAGGAGTTCTCGAGATAATGCGTTCATAAGGCCAAAATCATATTATGTGAGGTCACACTGACCTTGACCTTTGTCCTTTAGACAACAAAATCTAATCAGTTTGTCCTTGAGTCCCACTGAATGTTTGTGCCAAGTTTGAAGACATTCCATCAAGGCGTTACTGAGACATCGTGTGAACATCGCGCGGACGCATAAAAAGCAGCAGCATTCTTAGCCTTAGTCAGTGTGGCAGGGTGTGACCAGTGAGAACAGGTATTACTGGCTAGGCAAAGTGCTCCTGAACACACCAGACGGATCAGTGTGTGAGTAAACAGGAGGTAATCCTCATCATCAACAGGTCAGACGTGAAATATGTTCAAGGAAATCCAGTCTGAGAAACAGATCCACATGTTGGAAGAATAATCAGGCTCCGTCATCCCCGAGCTGTCACAGCACCGAAGACGGTGAAAATTGACGTTTATCCGGGTGTTGTGTTCACATCAAGGCTGATAAAAACCTGCGTGTAGTCAAGTGACTCTGAATGCAGACTGTATCCTCTCCCATTAATGTTAGCATTGTCTGAGCGGGTTTTTTCAGGTTTTCACTCCTCTGAGAACGTATCATGATCTTAATCGATCAATGTGAAGGTTGTGAGGTGTGGACTCTGTGCCGGCGACAGTCAGAGCCAGAGGAATATTGTTTTCAGGTTGTCCGTCCGTCCCATTCTCATGGACACGATATCTCAGTAATGCTTAAACGGAATAGGTTCACTTGGACTCAAGGATGAACTGATTAGACTTTCAGTCTAAGGTCAAAGGTCAAGATCATGGTCACCTCAGAAAGCAATCAGGGATCTGAAACTAGTCTAAGTGGCGGAGGTGGTAATTCTAGTTTGTTTTTTCTGTTGGTTTTTTTTTAAGACTCATCATTTAGTGACGAGTCAAAAATGACTTGAGCACAGCCGCTGCACGCCAGAGCCTCACTCAGATGACTAACAGCATTGTACCCTTTCCCTGCCTGTCTGACATGTTAATATACGTCTGGCTGGTCAGCTGCTTCCTACCTCTCTCTCCATGTTCAGAGGCATCTTCATGCAGGATGCACGCGCCGAAATCGATCTGGTTGAGGAGGGCGGGGCAGAGGAGGCTGAAGTCTCTGAGGGTCAAACCCACATCCTGTGACATCCCGTGAGAGGAGAGGATGCTGGAGACGTTCAGACACTAAGGATAACACACAAAAACCAGGATATGTAAATACACTACAACAGATTGGGAATGGATTTGCACACCTCTGACATTTAACCAACTATTCACACTTTCAGCTGTTCAGCTTATTTTCAGGTTGGAGCTACAGGTCGTAAATAGGGATGCCAACGATACCAGTCATCTATGAGTGGCTGATATTGATCAGATCAGACTTATCAGATTCATTATTTCTGTTTGCAACAGAGTCTCATAGAAGGCTTTAAATGGATCATGAAGTAATACATTAAAGAAAGAATTTAAAAAAAAGAAAAAAAAAAGAAAAAAGAAAATCGCTAATAATGATCAGTGGCCGATCAATCAGGGCATCCCTAGTTGTGGACATTAAAAACACCTTTGAGTCAGAGTTATTTTAGCCCGTAGTTACTTGCTTATGTTGAAAGATAAAACTAACAAGATTCAATATTGAAAGGATTTAAACTCGATATGATTCTGTCAAACCCCGCCCACGGTCGTCTCATATTAGGAGCAGTTCACTTTGTTTGGCGTTGGTTTGAAAACTCAGGGACTGAACTGGAACAGCTAGAGAGAGCTAATGTCTTACCTCTACATTCTCCAGGCTTTGGTTCATATGGCTGTGATCATGACTGAAGCTGTGGTCGTCATGGTTGTGATCGTGGTCGTCGTGGTTGTAACCGTGGTCGTCGTGGTTGTGATCGTGGTCGTCGTGGTTGTGATCGTGGTCGTCGTGGTTGTAACCGTGGTCGTCGTGGTTGTGATCGTGGTCGTCGTGGTTGTAACCGTGGTCGTCGTGGTTGTGACCGTGGTCGTCTTGGTGGTAATCGTGGTCGTCGTGGTTGTGACCGTGGTCGTCGTGGTTGTGATCGTGTTCGTCGTGGTTGTGACCGTGGTCGACATGGTTGTGACCGTGGTCGTCGTGGTTGTGATCGTCGTGGTTGTGATTGTGTTCGTCGTGGTTATGATCGTGGTCATCGTGGTCGTGATTGTGGTGGTCGTGGTCGTGGTTGCGATCGCCCCCCTGGCTGACAGCAGCTGCTTGTGTCTGGCTCTCCGTGTCTGCTCTAGCAGAGGTCATAGCGGTGGTTTCCTCGCCTGCAGGACTGGGCTGCACCAGGCTGCCGTTTTGTCTATTATGGGCTTCATCAGGTTTCACCGCCAGCTGAGCGCTGTACACAGGCGTAGTCTCGACCTGAGCTGCTGCTGCCTTCTTGTCATAAAGGTTGTGATGGCTCTCCGGGTTTTCCATTTTCTTCCCCGGCGTGGCGTCTTGATTTTCGGAGGCCTTGGGAGACTTCCTGGGCTGTGAGGGTTCGGTGTGGATGTGTTTCAGGTGATGCGAGCCGTTGTTGTTGTCGTGGTGATGGTGGTGGTGGCCTTCGTGGTGGTGGTGGTGATGGTGGTGGTCATGGTGGCCTGGCTGCTCGTGATGCTGCACCATCACAGTCCTGATGCGATCCAGCCCCACGTTCTGTAAGAGCCGCTTTAACCCGGCCAGAGAGATGGTGCCGTTTTCTCCATATCTACAAGATCAATAAAACATCACAAGTAACGTTTGACAGTAACACTAACACAATGATCATCCATCACTTGAAGAATGTGAAGAAATAGATAAATAAATAAATAAATTGCTTTTTAGTTAAAAAAAAATGTATATTTATTTCAGGGGATTTTTATTTCGAAATGCCACATTTATTACCCAGCTATTTTTATTTCACTAGAAATCACTATATATATTATTCTGTTCGCTCATATTACCATACATGACTTATTGTTTGGAGATGTGGGGTAACACTCAATTTTCATGCTGAAGAAAGCTATGAGAATCATCAATCAGTCAGATTATTACAAACTAACCAACGCATTATTTATTTATTCATATGCTTTAAAACTTCATGATCTGGTTTGACTGTAAAACTGCACAGATAATCAGTCCCTCCAGAAAGTCGGGATGTTGCGATTGCAACAATCAAGGCAACCAATCCCCGTGAATTCTGAGCGACCTTGCATTTTTGTCCATTCACTGCAACTTTTCTGCAAATTTGACCAATCATCATCGTTTCTCACCAGTTGAACCAATCATACCAGTCCCTGCACAAAACCTTGATGTCACCAAACTCACTTCCTTGTTCCTGGTTTTGAAGCATACTGAAGCTGCAGACATGTACGACATGAACGTTTCACATTTACCAACAAACAAACACATACATTTTAAGCTGTTGAAGATCCATCACAAGGACTCTGTTATGAAGAGAGGTGCTAAAAACAAATGGTCAAAGTTATCATATTGACATTTAAGGTGTATTGATTGATTTCCAAACGTGACACATCAAGTAACACTCAAGAAAACATTCCACCTTAAAAGATGCCGGCAGCCTCTGAGCTGCTCAGTGAGTGGGGGGTGGGGGGTTCTTCACAAGGTTATTATAAAGATCAGCTCTAAGTGTGATTAAAAAAGAGCAGGGGAGCAGAATCACTTGCTCTTTTTCCCTTTAAGATTTGTGAAGACTGGGTCACCACCTGCACTGACCTGGATTTATTCTCACAGTGAAAGTTTTTTTTTCTTTTTTTCCTTTTTCTTTCTTTTTTTTTTCTTTTGGTCTCTGTATGTACGACACGCTGGAACGCCTCGTCCTGCCTCTTGTTCAGTTTTTTGTTTTTGTTATTCAATAGTTTGGTATCTAATTTTAATGGTGAAAAGTTTCTTTCTGTTTTTGTTCTGTTTTCTGTGATTATGAATTGACTTGTAGTGAGTGTTGTCGTATCACGCACCGTTATGTAGAGAGGGGAGCTGTAATAAACTGTAGCTTCAGCTGACACCTTTTCTAACAATATTGGTGTTTTATTTCTGTTTATTTACTATGTATAAATATTAACAAAGACTGAAATGAAATTAAACTGAACTGAATCCACGTTTTTTCAGTATTAATGACCAGTCACCTGCTAACGGCTAACAGCTAAAAGGGCAGTTTCCATTCCTTTTAATCTTTGTAATGTCTGAATAAACATATTTAGAACCCTGACACTCTGAAACTCTACCCTGACCTTTAAATCTCTTCTTAAAACACACTTCTTGGTCTGATACATGTTTTTTTCATATTGTTTTATCCCTTATTATTGTTTTTACATATTTTATTACTTACCGTCAGATCTTTTTGCATAATGTTGGTTTGGGATGTTTTTTATTTATGCTGTTCTAGTCTCTTTATTATGCTCAGGTTATTTCGACTTTTCCTTTTACTGGTTTTCCTTTTTTCTTGTGAAGCACTTTGTAACTTTACTAAGAAAAGTGGATTATAAATAAAGTTTTTATTATTATTACAGTGATCGTACGACATTTGATACGACATCCCAAATAAGATGAGAAGCTATTGAAATTCTGGCTCAGTGTGATCAACAGCCATCCAAGCAAATCATCATATTTGTTGAGCTCACCTGTTGAACAGAGCCTCCAGGTGTCGCCTCTGGCTCTGCTCTGCCCTCTGTGCGTCGACCACAGCCGACAGTAAACGCACCGGGCTGTTCGTCTCTGTGGCGGACGGGCTGCAGTCTGAACTGGCCGAAAAGACGCCGCCGGACAAACTCGCGGCGAGGAGAACTATCACGGCCAGGGCGGCTCGACTCTTCTCCTCCTTCATCATCTTCTCTGCTGGGAAAACAAATGGTTTTAGAAACAGCAACGAGCTCTGACGTAATCTGACAAGATAGATGATCTATAAAACCAGTTATAGCTCCAACAATTCGTCAAATGATTGATTAGTTGGAAATTGAGGAAGGAATAAAGTCTTTTTTCTAGCAAAGATGCGAAATATTTGCTGCCTCCAGTTTCTCTAATGTGAGGATTTGCTGCTTTTCTCCATTTTAGAATGACTGTGAACTGGAGCATAGCTGATCTTTTTTATTCATTTATTTCTATTTATTTTTATAGTATATATTTAATTGATTGTATTAATTTAGATATTATATATTATTTTACTTATTTATCCTTTTTTTGTTACATTTTCCATTGAATTGTTTTTAAAGTTCAATAAACGCAGGGTGTTTCCAAAGTCAGTGAGAAATTGTGTTAAATATTCCTGATCTCAATATTGATCAAAATAATCCTGATTAAGATTTTTGCCATAATCGAGCTGAACATCTTGGACTGTTACTCAAGCAAAACAAGCAATGTGATGATGTCACCTGAGGTTTTAGGAAACTTTTGAGAATTACACAACGTGTTCGTACCACAGGCTCATGATTCACCAAAACACTGTGGTTGGTAGGTTTTTTTTTTAGGTTTTTCACAACATCATTTTAAATTTCCCAGAATATGAATCGGAAACTGATCCAGTCACAGTCACTATCAAACTCTATAGACAAATGTTCTAAAGTTTATACTGTCACAAGGATATACGTAGGTAGGTTAACAGCTGTTTGTTCACTGGTATTAAATCTTTTTTTTTTTTGACTGTCACACTTGTACTTTGTAGAAGCAATGAAAGCCACTGTTTCATAAGCTGGAACTATGTACTGTTTTGTGGCTTAGTTTGTCGATGGAGTAGCTGATTAAACAACTCATGATTTCAGCTCTAGCATTTAAACCTCTTAACAGGAGGGAAGTGAAACCTACAGTTGACTAAGGTCAGAGGGGATTTGGTGCCCAATGTCCTGTAAATCATCTTAATAAATCATTTGTAATTTAATATAACACCAGAACATTACCCAGCTGGTATAACTGAACACATTCTGACCACTTTAGCTCATCATGTTAAATCTTAAATGTTTTGTTCGACTGTTGAACGGTGCCGAAGTAGCATTTAGGTACTTCTGTGTAATAAGAATTACTACAATGTAAAAATACTCCATTACAAGTAAAAGTATGGCATTTTCTATTAATAATTGAAGTATAAAAGGTAGTCCTCACAGTACAGGCAGAATGGTTATCACAATATTATGCAATTACTGATGTATTAATTGCCTAATTTACTTACTTTTACATGCTCATTATCTGCAATGTCAAAACTTGACTACAGCTGGTGAATAAATGCAGTGGAGTTAAAAGCACTAAATTCCCCTCATTTAATGGAGGACGTGTACATGGGGAATCGCCTTAAGTTTACGTTGACCACATGTCTAACTGTTATTTCAGTTACTTCATTAACCGTATTAGACAATAGAAAACACGATTACAGAACATGTTTCAGTTCGGCTACATGACGGAGTAACCTTTTTAACAGATTGTGGTTAAAACCGGATATAGATTACTATAAAACATCACTTCTTCGATAAATAGCTTATGATTATAATCCCAGTATTGTTTTAAAATTAGACGGATGAAAAAACGATTTAACAGCTGTTTTCATTGTCGGTTCTTAAGCCGAAATGAAAAGTAGAAGCTAAAACATTGGTTCCGTTATTTTTGAGATGGTGCCCGTGCTCTGATACGAAAAGAGACATCAAATTAAACGTTTTATCAAGGGAGTTTGACGTGAAGCCAGGTTGGGCAGCGTCACATAGCTAGCTTTAAAAGACAAGCAGCTCATATTTAGTCGTGACAGTAAATGTAGATTCATGTTGTTTAGTATTCAGGAAAAACTTATGATAATTCTAAGTAAGCCCCCTCACCTCTTCAATTTCTAACACTGAGTTAGGTGGGTTAGCTTCCCTGCTAGCCGCGGTTGTTTGGTTTAATTTCTCGGAGGATGCTGACAGATGGCATCTGCCGGGCGGCCCAGGCCCGGGCCTCCTCCTGCTGCTGATGGGGCTCGGCCTATGTGGCAGCGATATCGAGCAATAAAACCATTAAAGACCAGCTCCCGCGGTACAAGCAGCCACGCGTGTCTGCCTCTGCCCCAAAAAACTCGCACACACCAGAAGTAAACAGTAACACGTTGGGTTTGTGCGCTCTGCACCAGCCCGGTGCCGTGTGCACAAAGACGGTAAACCCGGAAACTGAAATCAGCCTCCGCTGCCGCCGCCGTGCGGAGCGGACATCTTCCTCCCCGCGCGGTTACAAACTACACCGAAATAAGCGCGTTAACGTGTGGGGACGACTTACGGTGAGTTTAAGTGCTGTGTTTGATCTTCTCCCGTTGATGTGTGAGCTCTTTACACAGGGTACCGCACGGTCCTCTCCTGTCCGGTAAAGGAGGCTGATAGATGTGTTTTGTGTCGCCTTCAGAGGCTGTCGGAAATCTGAGGCACACTCCGGAAGGAGGAGAGCCAACTCCGGGGGGGCTGAGCCAAAATATGTTTCACAGAAAATAGTCTGACAAATAGGCTACTGAAGAGGATTAGGGCCACACATTTTTTTTTATTTTTTAGAATTCTTAATTTCTTTCAGAATTCTGATTTAAAGTCAGAATTCAGACTTTCTAAAAACACATTAGGGCCACATGTGGAAAAAAAAAAAATCTCTCTCTCTCTCTCTCTCTCTCTCTCTCTCTCTCTCTCTCTCTCTCTCTCTCTCTCTCTATTTTTTTTTCTCAGACTTTTTTCTCCGAGAATTCCGAGATTTTTTTTTCACATGGCCCTAATCCTGTTCTGTAAAGATAAAATATTGAATATTAAGTCAGTTAAA
>NW_019525661.1:46813-47211 GCF_002814215.2 Seriola lalandi dorsalis | reverse complement strand
ATAAGTCCTCTGAGCAGCTACTTCTTCAGGGCAGCATGGACTCTACAGTGACTCGGTATCGGAAAATGATTAGGTGGACCAGAGCGAGCCGGTTAGCATGCTAACTTCAGTAGAAGAAAAGAAGTGATAGAAGTAGACAGTAAAGGAATCACTGAGTTATCTTCAATCCAATCTGGGATTGAAAGTTCTTTACACATTGCACATAAAAGAGAGATGACCTGACAAATATGCAACGCTGATGTTTCGATGTGGATGTGGTTGTCAGGGACAGTCTGGCAATTCATAGACTAGTCACATGACTGACGATAAACTTGTTCACTAGACGCAGGAGCAGGTACAAACTGGACGGTACTTTAAATAGCCTCAGACTCCACTCATCACTCATGCTGATGTTTTAC
>NW_019525661.1:40266-46763 GCF_002814215.2 Seriola lalandi dorsalis | reverse complement strand
ATTAATTGAAGTAAACACGACTCAATTTTTTTCTACTAAGTAAGGTTGATCTTTTATATTGCTAACAACACAAATGTCAAAATTGTAAAACTTTTTGCCTTCAGGCTTTTTGAGGGCCCGCCCCAGGCTGGCCCCTGGACACTTGTTCCACTGGAACCATCACATGTGCAAATGTGACCTCAGAATCTCTGCATCGCTAACACCACCTACTCCTTGAGTAGTAGTGAAGTATTTTCCAAGGATCCCTTGAACTCACCTCAGGAGGACTTGAAGCAGATGCTGTGAAGGAGGATGGCAGGTCAGAACATGTGACAGGGCTTTGGTAGCATGTGACGGTCCCGCCAGTGTCCAGGTCTGAGGGTGGTGGGAGAGAGGATTAGTTAGAAAAAGATCTGGAAACTCTCAACAGGAAGAAAGATCTTTGAAAAGTCATTCCCTCAAATTAGTGAATGTGCCATGAAATGGTATGAGCTTAGTGTGTCATAGCCGACCATTAAACTTTGTCATTTCATTCCATGCTCTCATGTTCACTGGCATTGACAAAAACAAAGCTCTCACTGACCTTTGACTGTGATTTCCAAACTGTAAAAACTATAAGAACCAAGCTTCTGAATACATTTGGGACAAGAAATGTTCTTGTAAATAGGATTTCTCTTTACAATATGTCTGATTTTAGAGAGTAAACACACTTTTACTCCCATCTGAAACAACATGTCATCAGAATCTCATGTCCTGCACTGAGATAACTGTGTATATGTCAGCTGTGAAACGTCCCAGACACAGTGGAGATATCACCCCACAGAGCAGCAGAGAGCCAAGACCAAACCCACCTACAGAACAAATAGTGCCAAGTTACTCTGCTCACATCTGTTTGTTTTCTTTTCTGCTTCAAAACCAACAGGGATGAAGTGAAACAATACAACCAAAGTCAGTTCAGCCTCTTTAACAGCAACATGACAGAAGTGTTGGTACTATTAGTTTGTGTTCAGATTGTTGTTTAGGTTCTTGATCCTCTTTGTTTATAATGTTTACCTGGATTTGTGTTCACACACACACACACACACACACACACACACACACACACACACACACACACAAAGGTGATGCAAGATTAAACATCTACTACAATAAAACAATAAATATATAGATCTTTAATTACTTTTGATATAATACCATGAGAGCTTTTCATTCTAATAATAATAATAATAATGATAAACTTTATTTGTACAGCACCTCTCAAGAAATGTAGCATAAAGTGCTTTACAACAATGACATGCACCAAGTGCATTACCTGAAAAGACATGGAATGAAGGTAAAAACGTGTGAAATACGTTGATGTAAAATGAGTTGGAATAATAATAAATGAAATAATAAATCATTGAAAAATATCCAGATCTAATATCCAGAGGAGGCATGTCCCAGAGTTTAGGGGCATAAAAACAAAAAGCGGCCTCACCGGTGTCTTTATGGGACATAAGGAAATATTTAGGACATAAAAGCTCACTGGTCTTTGTAAAACACATCACAAAGTCCACTTTAAAAGAAAGACTCAAACAGCTGCTCACTGTAGTTTTTAATCAAACAAACAAGAGGAAATATATGAAGCATTTGTTGGGGACAACAGAATCCACATTTTGGACATTTTTACGAAGAAAAATATAGAAAATCACCAGACTGATCCTTTTAATCCATGTGTGATGTAAGAAAAAAAAACAACTTACAACTAAAGCTGCTCCTGGATCAGGGATTACAGAGTCTGATGTGGGGAGAAACCGCCCTCCTTCCCTCCCTCCCACCCTCCCTCCCTTTTTCTCCCACTCTAATGTTTAAACGAACCTGAAGACGATCTCACCCAGCCCACAAGAACAATATTGGTTTTGGACTCGGCCGTAGCCGCTTGCTGGGTGGGTGTGTTCCTTCACTGAGGACTGGATCATCTTCACACACTGATCTGAATTTGAAGAGTGTGTGTGAACCTTCAGATGTTTGAGAACTGCTCATTGATTCAAATGTTAAACTATTTTAAAGTGTAAAGAACTGAATGTAGCTCACAGATACTGTAGACACAAGTGACTCCCTAGAAAGTGTAAATCCATTTCATGTACAGAGGCCAAGAAAGGCCATAGGCAAATATTTTTTATCCTGTTATCTCAACATAAAGAAGCTGGTTATCCCGAGAAGAAATTATGAGGAGAAAACTTCAGTACAGTTGGAAGATATTTGCAGATTCGAACTCCCTGGTTGAATAACTCATAACCAAAACATTGAGAAAACCAATTGAAATTATAGATCAGTAGTTATTTGTCAGTTTAACTCTCTGAAGTCGACGGATGTTTCTATTAAGATCTCTGTGACAGTGCAGCGTACAGATGTGGTTAAAGTTGTTAGAATCTGTAGGCTGTCCACTTCCCGTTTCACATTCTTGCGAGATTGTGTGTGACTCGTAGGTGGAGCTAGAAGGCCTCTAATAGTTTGAAATAAAAAGTCTGTGACTGCAGCTTTTCTGTGATTTTATTTATCCAGCTGAACTTGTAGCACAGAACTATACGACAGTCTCACGTACCATTGTCTTCTCCTACGTTTCACCGGCGCAGGGCTGAGTCCTCTCAGTGAAGCGAACTCTAAGCTGCTCCTGTCTCCTCAGCTCACACTGAATCACTTAACAAGTGCAAGTTTACATCGCTCAGGTTTCCTCTGGGGGTGGGGGGTGGGGGCTCCATCGGACAGTGCAGAAAGGTCAAGAGAGCAGAGCAGTTCCCACACAAATGAATGTTTGTGTCTCTGCTGTGTGCCGCTGGAAAGGTCAGGGTGAGGTCAGCCATAAGGTGGTGAGACCTTTATTATTAAGTATTAATGTTTAGCTTGAGGGTTTTGTTATGTGGGACAAGTTCAACCACAGAGACACATCCCACTCTCCTTCACCAGGAGCTCGGCTTCATATTCAACTGCCGAGAAAATCGATCTCCCCACGTGAAACGACACGTGTCGTTTATTTTACATTTAAAAACTGCAGCTGACTCTCTGAAAGCTGAAGAAGAAAAGTGCCGAGACCTTAGACAAGTCCGTGTCAGTGAGAGTCAGTAACAAATCCAAATCTTGGCTCTAAGTGTTATTAACTGGGACCCTGTGGTGTGAGTCATGTCTGTGTGAGATCTCTAACAAACTGTGTGACAGCATCTGGTTCAAATTACGTCATACATTTATAATGGTCGGATTACAGCAGTGAAAACTAAGTCCAGGTTCAGGTTTAAATCCTAAACAACGACTGAGACAACACAACTGTCCTCACTGCCACTGGATGTTAACTCAGTGTTACTTTCAACAGCCACAAGGGTTTTTTATTCATTTTATTTCATAAAATATTTTAATATTTATTTTTCTTTTTATTTATTTATATATTCATTACTTTATTTTTTTTATATTTTATATATATATATGTATTTTTTGTTTGTTTATTCATTTATTTATTTTAATTTTTCAAATTTTATTGATTTTTATTTGTTTATTTTTAATTTGTTTTAAATTGTATTTATTTGTTTTTATTTTTCAAATTTTTTTTTTTATGTATATATTTTTTATTTTTATCCTTATTAATTTTATATTTCATGGCTGTTATTTTTACTTAGGGAAAGGGAAGGGCGAAAATGTTTCAATATGTTTTCATTATTATTATTTGTTTGTTTTTCTTCATCATATATTTCTAACTTTCGATCAGTATTAATGCTGATTGTGTAAACCACAAACATCCACAAGGGGGCGAACATTCACAACAAACGTCCCTCTACACTCGTGAACACGTCTTCATCTCTGGGAATGTTCTGTTGCTCATGTTCATTTCTTCAGATATCAGATATCACAGCTGAGCTTCAGTGCAGTACTTGAGTAAATGCACTTAGTTACTTTGCTCTGAATCATGATTTTCATTTGATTGTCCCCAAAGCGGCTGAGAGAAACTGTCATTTGTTGTTGTTGTTACTGAGAGAGAGAGAGAGAGAGAGAGAGAGAGAGGGAGAGAGAGAGAGAGAGAGGGAGAGAGAGACATCTTTACAATGTTCAATCACCTGCTTTTATTTTCATTGTAGGGGAGAGTGGTGATGTTTGCAACAAGTCTTATTCCTCCAACCAGAACCCTGCTAGAGAGCTGACACTCAAACGGCACATGCAAGTCATCTCTTTTTTCATGATCTGTACTTTTGTCAAACTGTCCTGAGCTTTTTTATTTTTATTTTCAATGAATCAAAACTTACTGAGTTTGAATAATTGTGTTGTTGACTTCTAAGTGATTTGATGCTCTGACAGGCTGAAGACAGTTGTAACTCTCCCCAAGCTGAGCAGCCAAAACACAACAGACCATGCAACAGTGTTTCAACATTTTTTTGTTCAAAATAGACAAAATCATTGTTCATTTAACACAAGAAAAATACAAACAAGTTATTTTGGAGAATTATTTTGTTAGCTTCTTGTGTTCTTATAATGTATTTGCCTTGTCTCTTAAGCAATAAAATAGATCAATTAGGTTCTCTGTTCTGCGCAAAACAAAACTCTGATAAATATTATTAAATAAATAAATAAATAAAATTAAAATATTTATTATAAAACAATGCACATTTCCACAATACTATGCTTATTGGGACAAAAGGCAAAAGTTAGCGAAATTTTATGCATTTTCAATATGTTGCAACTGTCCTCAGTGTTTGGGGTCAGTTGCAACATTTGAGTTCTTCCATTAAAATCAATATTGTGAATGCGATGTCATATATAATCATCTTTAAATGGTTTTGGTCAGTAGCAGATAGATGTAAGTTTAATGTATAAAAGTTTGGTTGGTCTAGAACAAATAGTCTCTGAGAAAATGAGAGAAATGCAAAAAAAAACAAAAAACAAAAAGTGTTGCAACTGTCCCCAGTCGTCCCTACATCAGTGTTATTGTGAAGCGAGCAGAGAAACGAGATGCTGGAACTCTGTGCGAGTTAACGACTGTTTTTAAGTCTAAATGTGAAATAAATAAAGAGTTCTCAGTCTGAGGAAAGATAAAAGAAAATGTCGTTCTGGTGTCACTTTGTTGTTCTGCCCACTTTATGATTATTTCAACGGCACGAAATGACTTCTTTCTTTAATCTACAAAGCGAGACACTTTGTTTAATGAAGACATTCTCATCTTTTAAATTTTATTTAACACTGTGTTTCATTTTGTCGGAGAATGACCCACTTACCGTTAAAATACAGACGATTGCATCGACACTCATTATTTCAGAGCGAGAGGGTTTTACAGTGTGTCTGAGAGTTTCATCAACTTTCTTTTTAAGGCCTTTAATATGATGGATGTGATGAAATTTTTATGACAGGATATGATGAAATTGTATTTTTGCGCTGCAGATGTCTTATTTTAACATATTCCTCTCTGTCGGGGAAACATCAAACACTCTCAGGCTCCGTCTCCGTCTCGGTGTTTAAATGTGACAGCTGAGTGCACGATGCTTTGTGTTTCACCGCTCTCGTTAGACACGTCACCACTAAACGTGAATATTGAACCTCACGACAGGCTCGTCACTTTTACTGTGATCAAAGGGACGACAAACAGGATTTCTACTGACCCGCAGCGGATAAATATATCTATGGACATGGATTTGTTTTTTATCAGTGTCACGCCTCAGCGGTTTCTTATTCAGCTCTGCTTCTCAAAATACACCTCGCCTTTAAAAGCTTAAAATGCCTACAATGGTTGGAGACGCTCAACCCAAAGACAGACAAACAAAAGGTGTAAGTGAAAACTAGAATCATAGAAAATATGAACCATTTGTGTTAAATCTGGTCATAATTGCTGTGTGATATGGGGTAAATGAATTAAAAGTGTTTTGTGAACTCAAACTGACCTTTGACCTCAAAAATCTAAGCACTTCATCCTTGAGTCCAAGTGAACGTGGAATAAAAATGCGTCTTTAAGAACAAAAGGGAAACTTACAAAAAAAAAAACAGAAAATCCAAAACCCCAGGAGCTCGACAAACGAAACTTCACTGAAGGAACAGGAACAAAACTGGAGGACAACAGGATTTCAACAGGTCAAAAACAGATGGACTGACGAAGACGAGAGCAGAGACTAAATAGACACAAGGAAGGCAAGAGTAATTGAACGCCGGTGAAGACAATTCCCCCGGAGGGACACACAAAAACAAAGACTGCAAAAAAATCTAACATGAGACACACACAACGGAAGTGATTCCAAAATAAAACAGGAAATGAATGACTCAAAAGTCCAAATCATGTCCAAATGTGTTCAAACATAGTTCAAGTGTCCATCAGGGCAAACCATGACAAAAAAGGTGAATGCTTAAGCATACTGATTCCATTTACAATGGAATTAACTCCTCGCTATTATATCATTTGTAACAATGCAATTTATGTCAATTAAAGTTCGTATCAGGTGCAAACAATAAAACAAAATAATCAGAGCAGAGAAAGACGTTCTGTGTCTGGCTGGGGGTGGGGAGGGTGGGGT
>NW_019525661.1:20186-40246 GCF_002814215.2 Seriola lalandi dorsalis | reverse complement strand
GGGGTCTTCTGTTTGGAGGAGGGGGGGACAGTGAAAATAAACAGCTTATACGACTGAGATTTTCCTAAGTAGATTCACAAGAAATCCACCTTCTGTTATCGACTTCCACTATCTCTGTCTCAGTGGGCCTCAGATCTTAAGATAAGTGCTACATCTAATTTCTCCAGCTTGTATCTATCCACACAGGGCAGGTCTCAGCCCTTCGTTTGGGGAGGGGGGGTCCTGGCCTTGGCTCCACACCCAGCAGCATTAAATTCAAATATATAAGGACTCAGTAATGTATACATTGCTTTTAATTTTTAAAATGGCCTTTTTATTTTTTTTCCGGAGACTTTTATTTCCAAATGCCATATTTATTTGGTGGGACGTTCTTATCTGGAGGGCTGAATGACCACGACCCCTGGTTTGAGTACAACAGATGGAATTAAAAAGAGCAGGGAAATAAATGTGTGAGGATTGGGACCTTGTGGTCCTTTTCTTTCTCTCTTGTGCTCTGCTTATTTTTGCCCCTCCCTCATGTGTTTGTTTGTCCCTAGTTTGCCGTCTGTGTCTGCATGTGTGTGTGTGTGTGTGTGTGTGTGTCAGCTGGGCATGACTTCCTGGTTCCTGCTCCCTCCAGTCTCCATGCTCACCCGCTTCCCATCATGCAATCATCAACCTCAGCTCGCCAGCCTGGACTCTGTCTGCCTGTTCGCCTCACCTGCTCAATTCAACTGAGTCCTGCTCCGTTTGACTCACCTGTCTGTGAGCCGTTATCCAGTGTGTCACTGTAACCAGCCCCACTCCCCACCATTCTTTAATATTACAATAAAGGACTAATCGGTGTTCTACTTTGTGGGTTTAGATCTACACAAAATCTTCCAAAATGTGGCATTTATAAATAAAAGTCTCTGGAAATAAATACAGGCGGAATCATTAAATTAAAGTCCCTTTAAATAAATGAAAATTTTCAAATGAAAAATATTAATTAATTGATTAATTTATTCGTACAGCCATTTACTTATTTATTGACTCACTTTTACACTTAGATTTACATTTATTTATATATTTCTACATTTATCACATTATCTATTTATTTCACTTAGCTGTATTTATTTATCTATGCATTTATTTATTTACCTAATATTGATTTAGATGGCTGGACAGATGTTCAGGTGAGCTGCTGCACTGACGGACAGACTGATCACGGAGCTGCTGCTGTATCACTTACTCATTATTCTTATTATTCCGATGTTCAGCTGTGTTTCTGGTGCCAGCTGTGTCAGCTTACGCCGCCGCTGTTTGTTCAGACTTTGAGTCATTGTACATGTGAGAGACAGCACAATAGCTTTTAGCTGAAACTGTCCGCCCACGCGCCATTTTTTTTTATTTTTTTATGCCATGTTCTCAAGAAATGCACTCAATATGTAAACGAGTCTGACATTCAAACAATTATTCAACTCAGTGATTCAGAGGCATGTGGTGAAATATAGTGGCATTAAAGGGGACCTGTTGTGCTCACTTCCAGCTCTATATTTTTATTCCCAGACGGAGTAGCTTTGCATGATTCACAGTTCAAAAAAACATTTATTTAACATTCTATTTAATATAGCTTTATTTATCTCAAACTGCCTGTCAAGCCATTGTCATACTTTCTGCATCACTGGTATGGAATGACATCTAAATCAGTATTAAATAAATAAATAAATAAATAAATACATAAATGAATAAAAAAATACACCTAATAAATAATGTAATAAATGTAAAAATATATAAATAAATGTAAATAGAAATATAAGTGAACCAATCAATAAATGACTAGCTATATAAATGAATAAATAAGTGAATAAATAAATGAACTTTTAATTAAAAAAATTGTAAAGTTATATAAAAGTAGTATAAAGATACATAAAATGGAGGCACTCCAGTAAAGTACAAGCACCTAAAAAGGTGTTTTATTTGGTTTCATTTGCTGGACTTGTTGAGATGTGGGTAATAAACTGATATTGAGCAGTGATCAGGAAGCTTTGTAGTGATGGTGCAGCACTAGAATAAGAATGAAGTGAATGTGTGTGAGCGATTAGGTAAATGATTAAGTTAGTCTGCCGGAGCTCACACTCATTCATCTCCAAAGCTTACAAAATCACTGAGACTGCAGATAAGAGGGATTCATTTGACAGCACTTCTTCATAAAGAGAACTTTTACTCTTTGACATTGTGAATCTGGGACATTTTCCTCACACTGTGTTACTTATAACTCCGCTAAGAGTCGTTCTTGTACCTCTGCAGGTTTCCCGCCCTTCAAGATGACACATGTTTGACCCGGCCTCGAGCTCACGTCGACATCATTTTGTCTGTGTCATTGCTGGTTGTGGATGAACCTTTTTTTTTTTTTGTAGTTTGTAGCTCGTGGTACGTTCCTCAGCGTCACAGTGATCGATGCTCCGACAGCGCCGTGGTAAATTCATCTTCATTATCTGTACGGACTTTGACAGGAGCACCACAGCCATGGGCCCTTTGTTGCTCCGCATCTACATTTTAAAAATGAACTTTTAATGTGTGCTAAACATGGCCACTGTGACGAGCTGGGAGTGTAAATCAAACGTCTTAAACGGTCTCTGAAGGGAGACACACGGTTTTGACCTGACTTGACTTCACTCTCAAAGTGAGTATGTTCCTGCGGTACTGGAGGCTGCAGTTTATTTCACCCGAATACTACTTTTTGTCCAAGTACATGCAGTTTAAAAGGTTTATTCCATCCAATAATAATACTTTTTGTCTAAGTACTTGTACTTTCTAAAGGTTTATTCCACCAAATACAACTTTTTTATCAAAGTACATGTAGTTTACAGGTTGATTCCACCCAAATACTACATTTTGTTTTGCAGTCGCTACAAGTTGCATGTTCGGTAGTTTATGTAATTAGCATAATTAGGTAATTACCAGATAAAATAAAGATGGAATCATATGCTATGGCCTTTGCAGTCACTAGATCTCGACCAGCTATTTAAAAAGTTGGAGAAACGTAAGACACAAGGACGATGAGATTATATATTGTATATATATATATATATATATATATATATATATATATATATACAGAAGAAATAACATGTTATAATACTAAATTAATACAAATTTCCCTGCTGTTATAATTTAGTAGTTTAATGTTGCTAATATAAGATCGGGCATACTATGTTGCTGCAGTAGCCTACAGAGGGCTGCAGTTTCAGGACCACAGTTGTATATTATTAATAATAATATATAATTTTATTATTAGAACTATGGTGCACCCTTTCTCCTCACAGTCGACTCTGCTCTGTTTCCTGCCTGACATACAAACAGAGGCCGCGGTCACACAGCGGCGTCCTTGAGCAGCTGATGACTTGAGCTGTGACACAGCAGTTGTCGATATCATTTAGTGTGATGATGACTGGCGAGATGAACAGATTCCCATCAACCTCTGCGGTCACCATCGGACACTGAGACAACGTGATAAGAGTCAGCTGTCCAGTGTTTTGTTAATGTAGGTTTATTCAATCAGGGCACGTCTCACAAGTCAGTTCCGTGACTTAGCTTTGTCTTAAAACCTGAGGATTACAAAGTTAAATGCAAGCATCGTGTGTCAGCTCAGTTCTACAGCTAACGGTACAAAAAAAGTTATGTGTTGTCAAGATTTCTAGGTGACAGGTGAGAGGTGACAGGAAACGGCAGGAACAGCTGGCGACGCAAAAGCGAAAATTCATCATGGACCAATTGGGACACAGCTTGTGAAGCAGTTAGCCTGCTAACAGGCTAATGGCATGGCAGAAGCTAAACTGCTAACATGAACTGTACGAGCTGTGACAGTAGCAAATCTTCCGCAGTGCCGTGCTGCTCATGGCAGCCAGAATCACATTAATGCGGACGTCCTTTCACACCACAGTCTGTATAAAGTGGTGTAGTCCTACTGACATCCTGCCCAACAACAGCCTGTCTGATGTGTGAAGTGTATAAAGTGTAAAGACACACATTTGGCCAAAGCTCTTGTATGTTGCACTCCTGCACTGGTCCACACCTTTACTCACCTGGCGTTGTTAGCTAACACTGTTGAGCCATATATTGGCGAACTTATGGATTTTCTTTGTTAACTGTGCTCAAAGAATAAAGGCTTTTTATGGATGTTTCATTGAATTATGCTTTTTGGAGACGAGTCTTTACTGGGATCCAGTGTGATCCATCCATGATGACAACAGCCAATATTCTCTCTGAAGGGAAAACTACATTTTCCAGCTTGCAGGAGGTGAGTGTTTGATAAGGCAGATTAGTTTAGCTACTGTTACATTATATAAGCTACAGTACTATGACATTAGCTAATACTCTTTAAATTGCCTTGTTGTTGAAAGGTGACTTAAGTGACTAAGGTGAGCAGAGGCAAACATTAAAGCAGATATGTAAAACAGATTCTGGAACAGCAGTGGAGTAACCTGACTGTGTCCTGAGTCATGAATCACGGCTGAAAACTACAACTGAAAAGCAGCAGAAATCTCTATATGACATATTGTGCATTTGAAAAAATATCAGCCATATAAAGTATCTGAGGGGGCATTTTTCATCCCGCTTTGAGTCACTTTTTTATTTTCTAATTCATCCATCCATCCATCCATCTTCTACCGCTTATCCTCTAGTAGGGTCGCGGGGGGGCTGGAGCCTATCCCAGCATCTTTTCGGGCGAGAGGCGGGGTACACCCTGGACAGGTCGCCAGTCCATCGCAGGGCAAACACATAGAGACAGACAACCATTCACACTCACAGCCACACCTATGGTCAATTTAGAGTGTCCAATCAGCCTAGTCCCCATGTTGCATGTCTTTGGACTGTGGGAGGAAGCCGGAGAACCCGGAGAGAACCCACACTTGCACGGGGAGAACATGCAAACTCCACACAGAAAGATCCCACGGCCGAGCCGGGGCTCAAACCCGGAACCTTCTTGCTGTGAGGCGAAAGCGCTAACCACTGCACCACCGTGCAGCCTATTTTAATTCAGTTCACTTAATTTTATTTATCCCTGAGGGCCAATTAGAGACAGTTGTGTTGTCTATTTTCATGAATCCTTATCACTGAGCTGCAGCACTCAGTGTTTTCTGAGCCTCTGATGCAGCTCTCCAACCGTGTTATTACCAGGCTATATCTATTTCTCTGATCCATGATTACTACGTGGGAGACTTGTTTCTTATAGGTCAAGACTGAATTGACTTCATAACATGTTTGGGGGCTTGGGGGAACTGGGGGGGTCAAATCAATATGAGTTGCTTTGGTAAGCTTGCTCTCTGATCCGTGGCTCAGCTAAATCGATTGTCACCAGGAGGAGGATTCAGATGGAGCTGGTGGGAGGAAGGGAGGTGGAAGAGGTGGAGGATCGGGGGCTGGGGGTGGGTGGTGCGGTATGACAACCCAAAACAACTGGATTGTGCTGCTGTGAACAGAGCTCTGTCGATAACACTCATGCTGTATTGAAGGATTAAATCTGCGGGTCTCGAGCGACTCCACTTCAATATTGGATCAACTGCCCAGTCGAGCCAAAAAAATTAATGATGATGATCAAGCGAAGAGGCAAGTATTGCACACCCAGGGGGATGCATAGCAGGGGATGATGGGAAACAAGTCTGGATAGGGTTTGTGTGTTTGAAGATAAACAGCAGAGGTGTCACAGTCTGAAGAGAAGCAACAAAAACTAACATCTCTCATGCATTAAATTCATCAGAAAATAAAAGCTCCATATTCTCCTCGTCTCCTGTGTTTTATTTAAAGTATTGATCCATAAGAAGGTATATTTATGCTTTTATAAGAACCAAAAACCATCTCAATGTAGTTTTACATCTCCTCTCTCAGGCTTCTCTCTGGAGCTCTAGTAACAACAGGTTGGTGAGCCAATCAGAACAGAGGAGGCTCTGAGCCTCTCTTCTGATTGGCTGACTGTTTTCTGAGTGATCCAATAAAAATATAGCAGATTTCAGGTAAACACTCAGAGAAACCAAATCCTTCAATGTTGGATGGTGGGTCCAGGTGGGCGGGGCTTGGGACATGGCTGAGGGTGGTTACTGCTTTGTTGTGACATCACAAAGTTCCAGAAGTCCTGACGGCTGGTTTTAAGGCTCAGTGTCTGAATACAGGCTGTGTGCATTTCTCTGTGGACTGAGGCTTTGATACTTTCACAGTATTTATATAGAATCTAGACCTGATCTATAATCAGAAAAGACATGGACATCTGCCTTTATACTATATGGACCTTTAAAACTATCATCAAGTCTGATAAGGCGCTATTTATTAAGGGTTTATAAGCAGTTATTCATGAATTTATGAAGCATTAGTAATTGTTTACTAATGCTTTACTGATCATTTATAAGCCATAAATAAGAAGTGTAACATTCGTAACTGAGTTGCCAGGTCAGGTCTGCAGTTATAAATGTTAGTAAGTCATTAATAAAGGGCAATCACTTTGTAATTGATTGGTTTTACTGGTTTAACATTTCCTTGAAAGCACAGTTTCTTCTGTCTAGCCCTCAAACATCTCAAATGTGCTGTTTAGACCCATTAAAACATAATGACCATGTGTATATCATCATATCATTTTCTGGATATACTGTCTGAACAAAGCTGGTATGTGAGGTGCACTGTAGAAAATATATACGTCATGATCAAAATGTTCTATATCCATGGCTACACAGCAAACAGGAGCTGCTAATAGTGAATTTTGGATACTCCGTTTGCCAAAATGTGAACAAATACACGCTAAAAAACTCATAGCCCACATAATCCTCTGAATCTATGGTTACATATGAAACTACCCTTTGTTTCACAGCTGTTCATGAAAGTTCAGACTTTTAATGCAACAGGACGCAAGTGTACAGTGGAGGTCTGATAAAGCTGAGCTGCAGCAGACTGAAAACACAAGCCCATAGGTTGTTCTGTGCAGCAGGTTATTACAAGCCATAGTTATGGTTTGTTGCTAGGCAACATCTAGTGGCGTTAGTAATTATGACCATGTCAGGAGGAAGGTGTTGTGGATGGATGGGTCAACAGCTGGTTTCCCCTTGTGAAATACCTCCATTCGGAGCACCCTGCAACGTCACCAGACTCCTCCTTCCTCCGTGCGTCGCCCTGGTAATATAAACACCTCGGATACATGTTGCTGCTACTGTGGACATTTTACACTACTGAAATAAAATATTGAATATTGAATATATATTAAAACAAAAACTGATACCATTGCAAAACGTCCTCTATTTAAATGTATGTAACTTGTGAATGAATGTGATTTGATTAATGTGATGACGGTTTGGAAACATGGCTGTGCAGTCCACTTCGCAGGGAACTACTAGGTGATCGGAACGCACCTCATGATCTTTTCCTGAACCTAACCAAACCATGACTGTTCCATAAGCTTAGCTGACGTCGTCATTACTTTAACCATAGAGCTGGCAGTACACTCCGCATGTTTATTATTGCAACCATGACAACCAAGGTCCAGCACCCCTGGTTCCTTAGAGGCACCGTCTCAGGAGACGCTCCCGCAGGTCGAGGTATACATTTGTTCAGGTTGAAGCACCTGTTGTCAGTTTGGTTCCCGTCAACACAAACACAGTGTGAATAAATAAATCACAGTGGCTTTAATGAATGTCGTTGAAATGATTGTTGAGTTCAGGAAGCAGCTGCAGGTGTCATCTCACCTGTATTTTCAGCATCACAGTCGGCCGTCTTTGAGGAGCAGGCGTTCATATTTCATTAACATTTATTCAACATCTAAAGGTCGTGTGGGTAATTTGAAAGAAACATTCAACATTAGGCAGGTTCACAGGTTTTCCTTTGTTTTCTGTGATCCATCAGGAGCCGACAGTAATCAGCATCATTAAGTGTCATTAAGTCTGAATGTCACAGAGTCGTTTGATTTGTACATCATCACATCCTTTAATTCGAAGACAGAACGAAATCAAAGGTAAAGTTACAAATGATCCTCCTGTGCCGAACGTCCCCTGTGACTCATCTTGATTTAATTTTTGAAATGAGATTCATTGACTATTGTGATCGGGACAGGTTGTATGGAAATGGAAATGTGGCTTCTTTTGAAAGGATTCATGCTTTCAGCTTTCAATTAGCACGGTGGCTCGGCGACAGCTGGAGGGAAAAAGTCATTTCCTTTTCAAGCTCTGATGTGGGTAAAAGGAGAACGAGGCCAGGGGTGAATGAACCCGACCAGACATTGAATTATCCGTCTGAAAATCCGGAGACGTGCGCGCTTCAGTCTGACGCTCTGATGGAAGGAGGAGTGATGTC
Source organism: Seriola lalandi dorsalis (assembly GCF_002814215.2). Taxonomy (NCBI): domain Eukaryota; kingdom Metazoa; phylum Chordata; class Actinopteri; order Carangiformes; family Carangidae; genus Seriola; species Seriola lalandi. The sequence continues at coordinate 31,954 of NW_019525661.1, read as the reverse complement.
AGGTTTTTACTGACTGGTTTCCAACAGACCAGCTCACTGTGGAGTGTTTGCAACTTGAGTGATTTGTGCATCATTTTCACTTTAGTCATCAGTTTCACTCCTTTAACAAATGTCTTAACTGTAAGTGTATAAAAAAAATCTGTCCTGGGGAGATCAAAGTCATTTTTTAACTCTTCAAATGTCTGAGGCTTATCACCAAAACCTGACCTCCGCCTATGAGAAACCTTCAAGGCCTCCGCCCTCTTACAGCAAGAGCAGCCGCCCACCTTCAGCTCCTGAATGAGTGTCAGTGTTTCGCCAACAAGACTTCCTGTATGTTTGAATGTGTTTGTTCATCATCTGTAATGTGGAAAACTGTGAGTAAATAAATAAAATCCTCTGAAAAACTACAATCCCCAGAGAGATGCGCTGGAGGAAAAGCAGAAAGCTGGAACATGGAGTGAAAAGTTGAAGGATGTGAGAATAAATTAACTGTTTTTCCTCATAACTCCCAATCATTTTGTCTAATATCTCATTTTAAAAATGACACTTTCAACTGCCACATAAAAACTGATTCATGATGTGTCACTCATGCACTTTCAGGACTGTGATATTTTATGAATATAGTCAGTTTATCGCCTTTTTATAGTGTCTTTCAGAAGAGGACGGGGTCAGCTTATTAAAATGTTATTGCAGTCATTAATTATGTAAAATCAGCCCCCCCCCCCCCCTGCACAGGAAGATAACTCTACAGTTACTCTCCACTGCAGCTCAATAGATGGAGCACAGCTCTGCAGGCTGACGTGTCCCGTTACAAGAGTCTGCAGCTGCACAGGGAATCAAACCCGCGACTCTAACAGTATCAAGTTCTTTCACAAGGACAAATTACAGAAACACACACAGTGATCCGCTGACTGAGCATCAACTATCTTGTTTGTCTTATGAAGGAACAACCTGACAACAATCCTTCTCTAAACAAGGTGTTTTCATCTTCCTGCAGGACGCTGGCAGCCGGTTTGCTGCGCTGACACCCTGCGCTACAGCCAGAGACACTTTCACTGGTGCACTGAACGGATGGAAACACAAACTGGTGTTCCACCATTGCAAAGCTAGGCTAACCACACCCTGACTCTGAGATTGATATTGATCTTGTAAATATATGAAAAAGTAATCGATGTCTGGATCCAGCTCAGCTCTGCAGCAGATGTTCCTTTTTTGGCCTTTATCTCATCACATAGAACATTTTATTTAGTAGTAAAGTTGTAAAAGGCTAAACAGAGTGCAGCAGGAATGAGTCCTAAAACCTGGAAGTTAGTTAGCATTCCTGTTCCCTCCTCCTGAAAGTCTGGGTTTTTGGTTAGATGCCTGAAGGTCTGTGTTAACACAAGCTCAAGACATTTTCACGTTTTATTCTACAACATAAAATACGTCAGTAAATACTCCAGTCCTGATTTCTTGAAGCTTTCACGTCTGTTAAAAAAGGCCGGTTGCTAACAAGTGTGTAAATGAGACTACAGAGGTCGTCAGGGACGTTAAACATCATCATCACGTTGAAGATGAAAACTGATCTACTCACCAGTTCACCTTTACAGCCTCCAGTTTATACAAACTGTCACTAACTGTGTGAGAGGAAAGGCTTTTGTAGAAGAGGTCAGAGCTAAAGCAAACTACAAGGTGAAGTTCAGTGGTGGAGACGCTGAAGTCATGTGACCATGGTGTAGTTGGTTTATAGGCTAACATTAGCTTTTTTTGTTGTCCAGCCATCGTCCGTCCGTCTGTCCATTCTCGTGGACACGATATCTTAACATCTTGACAGAGCGGTGGTCAAAGGTCAAAGGTCAAAAGTTAAAGGTTAAGGTCACAGTGACCTCTCAAATGGTAAATTTGTTAAAAAAGGTTCACCTGGAATGAAGAATGAACTGATTAGATTTTGGTGGCTAAAGTTCAAAGGTCAAGGTCATGGTAACCTCACAAAATTCTGAGTGGAGGAGGCAGACACCCACGAGGAGGTGATTGTGGTTACTTCTGCTGATTGTATTTAGGCTTCAAACACCATGAAGTGGTGTTCGTTAGTGAAGATGATCCTGTCAGTATCATAAACTGCTGTTTGTCACAGAGTTCATTCACTGTAATGATCCAAGAGACAATGTAAAAATCCCATTGGCTTTCTGTGGAGGAAACCAGGCTGACGCTAACATCCGGTTTGGCCCTGCAAAGATACATCGTCCCTTCTGAACCGTTGTTCAACCATTGTTCAAACTTAAAAAATCCAACTCAACTTCTGTAAAAAAAAAAGGTATAAAATGATGCACAGAGACACAGTCCTTGTTGTGAATATTACACTTGGTTAAATTATTGATATACAAAACAGACTGGGACACATGTTTGCTCTGTAGCTCCACTACTGGAGGGGAACAAATTGTTTTCAGATTTAACGGAACAAATTAGGAAAGGTTAAAGACCAACCAGTGTCCTCCTAAATGAGTTACGTCACAGAGATAGACAGAAAGAGACAGACTGAGGACACGACCTGTGTGTCCTCAGTGGAGTCTCAGCTCCATCACTTGTCTCCAGGAGAACCTCAGATTCTCAGATTAAACGGCTCGTTAAGACTTTTTTCCAGCACTTGAGGGGATGTGTGGTGATTAGCGAAGGGTTAGACCCGACCCCCCTCCTCTACAGCCCTGCAGGATGGTTTGGATTATCCACCCCTCTCTGCCCCCACCCCCCCACCCCCCCACCCCGTTATCAGCAGCAGAGTGGGTTGACAGTCCCTGGTGGAAGAGCTCGTGCTACAGATGGTGGAGGAAATTAGAGTCTGCACGCTACGATCAGGATCAGAGCTAAAACCCCCGAAAGCAGCCGTGTTCCCCTCAGGTGGAAGTTTCTGATCATCACTGCTTTAGTTTGCAAACGTTTAATTTGACTTTACATATCTCACTCTGCAGCCTCATGCTCAGTTTAGTACTTCACTAATTCTTTGAGTCCAATTCTTACTGCAGGACTTTTAGTCATTCTAATTTTTCCTGGAGTAACAGCGCAGTGTTTTCTGCTCTTAAATTATCTTTCGAGACATCCTCGCAGCGACGCCGCTGCGAGACGACAGACTCCCAGTGTCTGCCAATCCACAACAAACGCACTAAGCCAATTAGAGATAACTATCATGGAGCTTAATCGAATTAGTATTGCTGATTCGCCATCCCTCTCTTTCCATTTGTGCCGTGCAATCCACACGACATCCCCTCTCTCCTCCCCCCCTCCACCCCTCCCATTTACACTCCATTACAGCAGGCAGGCGGCCCACCAACAAAGCCCCTGTGTCTTCATGTAGGGAGGAGACGTTCAGGCCTCAGAGCCAGTGAAGAAACTCGAGAAATTCAAGTGTGTGAACGCGTCTAAATAAAATGTGTGCGGCAGCGACGTTACACAAAGGTTCAGCCCATATACAGATGTAATATATGTACATATAATGAAATATACATTTTAATTTAAATGTAAACATTTAAAAATTATATACGAAACCTGTTAGAAATTGGAACAATTTCATATATTGACATAATATATATCTAGCCTATACAAATATTTACAATTATGTATGTATGCTTATAATGTAGCCATATGTTTCATGAATATATATCCATCCCAAAGCTTGTCAATATATGTTGATATTATAAACAGTAGGGTCCAAAAGTCTGAGACCACTTTCCCAGAATGTGAAGTTAGACGTTTGAAAATTTTAAAAGAGAAAAACATATATGACATGTAGCCTATGTTGTTTTAATAAAAACATACATTAAATAAATGAAATGTATAATGTTAACACATCATTTTTACATATGTGTTCAATGTAAGAATTCATCAGATATTTTAATATATGTACATGTACAAATTTTACTATGGGTATTTCATATATTTTATAAACTCATATCTTCATATATCCAGAGGGTGTACATATGTGATAATGATATAGGTGACATATATAGCAACATCACTCTTGGTATAGGGACATGTACTGTATGTCATATATAACATTTCTGTATGGGAGATTTCACAGTTGTGAAACTCTGGGTGACACTGAAGGCTGCACCTGCAGAGACCTTTAAGTCACAAGGACAATTTTATGTCCCTGAAACGCTCGGCCAGAATTCATGTTTATTAAATGTCAACACTGATGAAGTTTGTGCACGAGTTCTCGTTTCCAATTGAAAATCTTTTCTCCACAAAGAGGAGGCGTGGTTTCTTGACCGGTTTCCAGAGAGTGATTTACAACCACAGGCTTTGAATTTATTTCTGAAAATCTTATTATATCTTCGTTGCCCAACCTTTCCCAAGATTCATTACGTGCGCTGGTAATGGAAGCAAACAACACTGAATGAGAGCCTGAGGATCACACTGTTAAATGTTAGTATTGTGTTTCAGCTCAGTTCAACAGCTAACGTTACAGCTGTTAAAACTAACGACCTTAAAACCTTAACTTTTTGTTAAAAAAAAAAAAAAAAAGCACATTGTCAAGGTTGCTAAGCGACAGGAGCCGCACTTTGCGATGCAACGGTAAGGACGGGCACAGCTGGTGAGGCGAAGCGGAAATCCAGGACAGGAAATATCGCGATATTCAGCCCAAACCTAATGAGAAGTTACTGAGCTGGGGAACAAGTTCACCCCCCCCCCCGGCTCCTTTCTCGCCTCCACGCCGCCGACCGATCACCGTGGATCGTTGGTTTCACGAAGTTACTGAAAGGGTCGGACACAGCTCCTCCTATCAGAGGTTTATAGGTGGATTTTTACATTTTACTGTTTAGTTTCTTCTTTTTAAAGTTTTCATCTTGTTTTCAGAATTCAGTCAGGTAAAAAGCAGACAATGTAAAAATAGAGAAAGGTTTAATCTAACACAACATTTAGTACCAGGACACAAATCATTTCCAGTTTCCTATGTAAATACACAATTTAATACTAGACTAAAAGGAAAATACCCAAGTAAATATTCATTAAATATGTATCAAAATGTAACCCTCCTGAGAGACGATCAGGAAATCACCCACCGTTACTGAATATAGAACAGGCCGGGTCGGAGCCAGGTGAGCTGTGGTTCTCTGTTGTGGGATTGAGACATATGGTGGGAGGAATAATCTGACAGCGACTGCCGGACGACCACCGGGCCTCAGTTTAAACCAAAGCTGATGAAGCTTAGTGAGAAATTAAGACAAAACCTTTTCAGCAGATCAGAGAAGCGGACGAGAGACCAGGAGCATCATCTTCCTCGTCCACCACCAGCAGAGTGTATATATGTTATCCTTCATGTTTCTGCAGAACATCAAACCTCTGAATAGACATTCTTTGGCGGATGTCAGGTCGATCTATATCCCTGATTGGATATTCCTACTTTGATCAAACGTGTGATCAATGAAGTCACTTGATAAACGTATCTCAGTGTGTCCTGAGCTGGGTCTTGGTTACTAGAAACCGAGCCCACCCACAAAACCCGTTTAGGACCAAGCACAACCTCGTCTGCTGCTCACGATATTTCATTTGTCTCGGTTTCTTTTTACAAACCCAGTGAGCACAACCTCTTCAGCCGCTCTACGTTCAGCCACTGAGCAGCTTTGGTCCGGGCCTCGCTCAGGACCGTCTCAGTCGTTAGTCTCTCAATCTGTGTGGGGTTTTAGACTGATCTTTGGCCCAGTGTCAGCCTGAAGTGGAGTGAATCCTCTCCGCTGTGGTGTCTCCTTCCACACCTTCTGGAAGGTCTCCGCCTCCGTCCAGGAAGCTAATCAGCGGTGTTGTGAGTGATTTATAACAGGCGCGCTGCTCGCCGCCGTCTGGCAGGCGGTGATAGCGCCCGGGAGAGCTGTTAGAGCCGCCGGCGTGGAACCAACCGTGTCCAACAGCACCACAGAGGACTCCACGCCACCGCCGCCGCTGCTGCTGCTGCTGCTGCTCCTGGATGATGCGAGGAAAAATCTAAACTCTGAGCGTGATAGAGAGACGACAAACCAACAGCAGCTGGATGAAAGGCGGTGTGCCAAATGAGTCCACCAGTCTGTCTTGGTGTGGTGCCAGTGGAGCCCAAAATGGAGCCGCGAGCCAATCTGAGCTGTGTAAATATTAATCCAGTCAACATGGAGGGGGTCTAATGAGTCATGTTGGGTCCTGTTTAAACAACCAGCTCAGGTGATCACATAGTGGTGATGATGAAATCCTCAATTTTAAATATTTCACATGAGAACAAACCGATCTGTTCGTACATCATCTAAACATAGCAGAGGTCTGAGGATCAGGACCAGGACCGGGACTCGAGTCAGACTGGGTCCATATTCAGGGGTGGACAGTAACTAAGGATATTTACTTCATCGCTTTATATTTTTGAAATATCTGTACTTTACTTGAGTATTTATTTATTTATTTATTTTTGATAAACATGACTCTTACTTTGAAGCTTTTTATCAGTGGAATAAATTTTATTTTATTTTGAAAAATGTGACAAACCATACACTGTGTTTATCACAGGACAAAAACAATCACAGCCAACTCCTCCACTGTCAGTCACGTTTGAACCTGTCAGTGTCCTCGCCATGGCGACGTCAGATAAAGACGAGGCAGAAGATTCTTCAGCAGAGACCTGATCTGATCTGAAGTCTGTGTTCCTCATGTCTTATATTACTGGTTACATTTATTCACATATCGTATCAAAACTCTCAAACTGATCTCCTGCCTGTGCATTTGATTCAGTTCATTTGGAGTAGACTTACTGTATGAAGATTTGTCGCTTCAAGTTTGAACTGTGCATCCATGGTTTGTACTTTATTCTCTGAACCTTTGGGTGAGCGTCCCTAAAACAGGGGGGAGGCCACATGTTGGAGCCCCCTGATCTACAGTCCGTCAGTCAGCAGGTTGTTGCCATTAGGTTCTGTAAATGTGGAACAATACAACAATGTGCAACACAGTTTTCTGTACTGCAGTACACGAACTCAAATAAAACATCTGACTGAACAACTTTCACTTGTATTGGAGTCTATTGGACCAGGAAGGCTCTGACTCCAGCGATGGAGCCGTCTCCACCTTCTTCCATATTACACTCAGGTAGAGTCTCTGCTCCGGTCTGTGTTTCTAATGGATCCAGATCAACTGTTGTCATCGCCCCAGCAGAACACATATGAGAAAATCACAAGACTTTTACTTTTAAAATACAATTGCTTCTTTTTAATATTTGTGTGGAGGTAGATTTGTCTCGGTTTTATTTGTGTGAACAACTTGACAATCTGTGTGTAAATGTGCAATCTGTAAATATGAAGCACCTACCACAAATACAAAAAATACATTTTGTAAACTCACAAAAATATCTTGCAAATATAAAGCAGATCTGCAAGTATACAAACAAATCATATCTGTAAATACATTCTATTCATTTACAAATAAATGGGAAGTATTTGTGAATATATCTTCCTTACATTTACAACTTTCAAACAGACATTTGTGAATAAAATTTCTATTTGTGAGGCAGAAAAGCATTTGTGGATCTCAGTTCTACACTTGTGGATTTACATTTTACACACACAGAGTTTTGAGACAAACTCCACTGTCATTTCTTTACCATTGAGTTTATTGTAACCATTCAGTCCATTTGCTGTTTACAGCACATTTGGTAGAAAGTACCATGACAACATGGAGGCTATACTCAGTCGGCAGTTATCTTCCTTCGTCCTGTACACTCACTGGAACAGCAAACTCATCTTACAGGTGGTAACAGTGACTTCTTATTCATGCACTCATTTACTGTATAACTTTTGTTTTGGTGAGTAACCTAAAGGGAACTACAACTGGCACTTCTCCATTTAAAACTTTTATTGTAAATATCCAGTTGGGAGGCAGCTAGCTTGCCCCCAGTGGGAGAATAATAATAATAATAAATGTAAAAATACAGAAACAGCACTTTTTATTACCAAAATATTTTTATTTTACATTTATTTGTGTATTTATTTCGGTATATATTGATTTATTTTATTATACTTATGTAATTTTTGGTCCCTCAGTTTTCTGCTTTGTATTTGTACACAGATGTTGACCTCAACCACTAATGTCATTTGTTCACAAATTTAAAATCAATCTTTTTTCTTTTTTTCACATATACAAATCTCTTCAACACAAGCACAATTTCTTCACATGTGAAAACTTGAATTTCTCCTGCATATTTATTTTACAGGTTTTTAAAGTACATTTGCCTCGCAACTTTCCATTACAGGACATTTCACTTCCCATCACTAACTGAGTCAGGTGGACGTTATGCACATGTATGTGTTCTAGGATTATACTGGATTTTTACTTGTACTTGAATGTGAGCAAAGCAGTAGAAGCAGTCAGCAGGTTCCATTTGAAAGTATTTAATCTGTTGCTTGCCGTCAGTCAGGTGTTAGTGGTTATATTTCTACAAATGAAAGAAACATCAATCAATTCATCAATACATTCTCACTCTAAATGCGCTATATAACCATGTGAGAACAAACCAAGGAGATGAGATGTACTGCTTAACAACCAAATCAACATGACTTGAGGAACTATTATGAAATAAATTCACTCGACACACTCAGGGACAAAGGTGAAGGGCCAGAACAAAGAACACTCAGGTCACCTGTGTGAGCTGGCCAGTTAGCACACCTGTTCTCCTGCTGCTCTTCAGCTCAGCAAGGTCAAGATAACTAAAAAGAAACTGCAATAATCCAATTGGCATCTTCATTGTCACATCTGAATTTAAAGTCAGAATTCTAAAAAAGAAAAAAGGAAATTCACCTGTGGCCCTGCTCCTAAAACATGTACATCCCTAATCATCCCATTTTCTGCATTTTGCAGGTTGCATTCAATATTAAGGAGTGCGTGCGTGCGCGCGCGTGCGTAAGGGGCGTGGAAGTGGAGGGGTGTGTATTGCATCCTCTCACGTGACCAGCCTGTCTGTCCTCTCCTCCTCAGTCCAGATCTCTTTGTTGTGGTTGCAGCTGCTGCTCTCTTTACGCACCGCGTCTCCGCTCCGCTCCGCACCGCACCGCTCCGCCGGAGCCTCGAACATCCTCATTTGTACCGCGCGGAAAACGCCGCCGGAGCGCCGTGATAATCACTCGTCCTGGGGGATCGGGACGTGCAGGGGTCGTTACGTGTTCGACGTCGGACAATTATAATCTGTATCAGACAAAATCTGACGTGGAGCTTCGGTGCGGAGGAAGGACGGACGGACGGCGAGGATGCTGCCGCTGTCTCCTCTGCCTCTACCCTGGACGAACCGGACCGCCTCCGAGGCTTCCTGAACGCGGAATCAGGCGAGGAGCTCTCTGCACATTCCTCCATCGTCACCACAGACTTCTGCACTTTGTCTGCTCCTCTCTCTCTCTCTCTCTCTCCGGTCTCTGGCGCTCTGCTTTCAGCGGGGCACAGCGCGAGGCAGCCGGGGTGTTTTCTGCTGCTTCACCGGGGATTACAACGCTAGACTGTCCGCACGCCTCTGCACCTGAACCGAAAACCGAGTTGAACTGTCTCAGCCGGTGTCTGGAGGTTGGATCATTATCATCACCTCCATTATGATCATGGTGTCAGGCCCTGGGAGGTGTCCCGGCGGGGTTATCCGGTGCCTGGTGTCCGCCTGTCTGCTGTCTCTGCTGCTCTACCTGCCTGAGGCGCGGGCGTCTTATTATCCACAGAGCGGGGAGTGCAAAGGCAAAGGGAAGGACTGCACAGGTAAGAAAGCCGCCGCCGCCGCCGCTGCTGCTGCTGTGTGTGATGCGTCTGCTGTGGGTGCACCTTGGAAAATAATCACTTTCATATGGGAGGGAACGAGCTGCACCTGTGGGTTCACACTGCAGGGAGAAACCAGTGGTGTGGATTTAAGATGTCTCCTGTGACTTCCTGTGTGTCAGAGTTTATTGTGACCTTTGCACCTCATGAGGAATCATATGAGTCTAATTATAGAGGAGTTCTCTGCCATCGAGTGTCTCATGTTGCTGTTGGTGTGTTTGTGCTGTGCACTGAAGTTTCCAGCCCAGTGAAAGATCTGAGTCACATTAATGTTCCTGCAGAAAATCAATGTTATGTCTGTAATATTGAGTATTGGAAGGGAACTGAAGGTATTTGGACCTGCTGCAGTATCAATACATCCTGACAGGGATGGAGTTTATGACATTTATTGCATGTTATCATCACTGTGTTAATGCTGGAGACCTGTAGAAGCTTCTGAGGGTCAGATGTTCGACCATAGCGACTTTATCTTGGCATTTTTAAACAGTATTAGTTTGTCACTGACAGTTTTGGTCATGATACCATGTTTTAATACGAATACTATGTGGTGGCAAAAAGAAATTTCAGCTTCCACAATATAAAAATTAGTATGTTTTTTGTGTTTCATCCAATTTAAATTTCAGTGTTTTACAACAGTTTTATTTATTGAGCACATATATTCATCACAAATAAACTCAATGCAGCAGTGCGATAAATAACGTGTGCGGATGCAACAAATGAAAGATGAACAAGTCACTTTAGCTGTAAAACGAGGCAAATCTTAATATCAGTCTCATTATATTTCATATAGGAGGTGGTTTCAAAGAGCTTTATAGACTTTACATTTCCCTCCAGCCAAATGACATCAGTGAATTATCTCTGACTTCAGCACCTGCCTGTCTGCGGTCGCTCAGTGGACCAGCAGTAATGTTTTAGAGTCGGCCCCAAAGCCAAAAGAGACACTTTCTACCAGGTTTGGAAACTTTTTAGATTCTGATCGAAACAGCTTTTCGTCCACCTAAGAAATATTGTAGAAGTGCGCCCATTTTTTTTAAGATGCTGAGAAACTTCATTCAGGCTTTTACTTTAAGCAGATTGGATTTTTTTTAACTGTAACACTCTTTTTACTGTTCCTCCAAAGCTCTTCCAGCTAATTCAGAACTGTGATGAAAACAAGGAGTTTTAGTAGAGTACTGGCTACACTACACGGGCCCCCTCTAACCTAAGTCCTTCCCCTTGTATATGAAACTCTTAATGGTTTGGCACCTTTTACATCACTAATGAACTGACCCCCTCCTCATTTTTTACTGTGATTAAAAACAGTGTTGCGCTGGCTGCTATAGCAGCTTCAGAAGTGAAGCTAAAACCAACAAAATATAGTTATCCAATTAGATTTTTCTTTTTTTTTTTGTTGTTGTTTCTTGGCAGAGAAAAAGTTAGCTGGCTCACTCGTTGGTTAAGAGTTCATAACTGGGCAGTAAACTAACAAAAAACAAACATACTCACAGCCTCCCAGCAGAAACTTGAACATTTTTATGTGTCATCCGACTGTCACTTCACATGACAATATTCACCTTTTATGAAAAATGCTTTTGATTCTTTTGATCTGTGGACCCTCATGAACTAAAGGAATATAAATAATTGAGGAATAGATTGATAATAGGACTTCACGACTGCTTCAAATAATACTTTCTTGAACTTTAACTTTACAATTCAATGGAAAAACTAATAAGAAATACATAAAAAATATATTTTACATCTAAATATAGACAATTAATACAATATAAAAATTTATAAAAATAAATTAGATCAACTATGTTGTAACATTAGTGTACTTCTACAACCTACTGAAAACTAAACATATGTTGAGTATATAAAAATCATAAATACAGCTAAATAGGAGCAAAATAAATAAGATGAAATATGTTGTAGTGCACTGCAACAACATATTGAAAACTCCAAGACATAAATTCAACATGTTCCGCTCAGTAACTCAGTCGACTCAAGATGAAGCACTCGCTAACTTACGCCAAAAC
>NW_019525661.1:16059-20166 GCF_002814215.2 Seriola lalandi dorsalis | reverse complement strand
GGGGGGGTATTTTTACAACATAAAAATATTGGTCTACTTTCACTAGTACGGTATCCTACGCAATATTGTGTGATGTTATCAGCAAAATGTAATAAGTAAAAAGGCCCCTGTCATTGTATTTCAGAGAAGTAGTTTATTATTATTGATGCACTGACATTTAAGCTGAATATTATATATAATGCTGTAGCTGGTGGAGCTGATTTGAACCACTTTATATGTACATGTATATTCAGCAGGTAACACTGCATTATATTTAGATATATTAGGACAGCAGGTACAAATCTCCATTAATAAAAAGCTTAAATGAATATATTAGAGGCAGAGAAGTGTTTCTGTCACTCAGCCTTCCTGCAATATATCCTGACAGCGATTATAGACCCTGCTATCTGCAATCATGTTTGTATCCTGCTGCATTAATATATAATATTCATGAATTCATTATAGTGTTGTCCTGCTCTTTCTCTTTAGAGCTTTTTTTATTAAATATTTAAAAGAAAAAAACAGCAGTCATGTAAATGAGTGTTAGCTGTCACTCTGGAGTGTCTGGAATAACCTACTTCCGCCATGTTTTATTAATGAACCACTGAATTGGCTTTTTCTTGTGCTGTTTGCATTGAGAAGTGGAGCGTTTTCCTCACAGATGAGCGATGCTGCCATCCTGATCCCTGCTCTCTCTCTCTCTCTCTCACACACACACACACACACACACACACACACCCCAAAACCAAATACCTATAACACAGGAAGTGTCATTCACACACACACACACACACTGGCCGCTCCATGTTGCACCGTACCAAGTCTTGATTCCAGATAATTGACTGCGCTGCTCTCAGAGCCGTTGTTTGTCAGACAACAGAAGAAAGGAAGGCTTTTACAGATGCAGGAGAAACAGAAACAGAATGGCTTGTGGCACTTTGTTGGAAGCAGCGGGCCGATGTGTGCAGAGTTTGAAGGGAAAATACAGCCCTGGAGAAACATCAAGTATTTATAGCGAACCATTATTCACTGGTATTATGGCTGTACTGTAAAACATAGTGTGTGGAGAGTGTGGTTATGGGCTTTCTGACGTCAGTTATAAACCCCTCAGAGGACGATTTGAAGCCTGGAGTTTACTTTTCCCATTTGCTTCCAACAAATTTGTGCAAAGAACAAGGCGCCTGGGTGAAGATGAGGTGAAGATACAAGCAGCAGCCAACATATTATTGTGTATTTTTCTTATTGTCATCAGATCCTGTGTGCAGAATCAACCCATGCTAGTCCATCTCTTCACTTTCTGACTTCCCTCCTCTGTCCATTGGCTCCTACTGATGATGTAAATGTACTGTGATGTAAATCTTAAAAACACTTTAGAAATTCATAGTTTCATTTTGAACTAGAATCTCCACCTCATGGTTGTATCCTTTCGCCAACCAGCCAAGCCGCAGGAGAAACCAAATCTTGCAAGGTTGGATGGTGGGTCCAGGTGGGCGGGGCTTGTTGCAAGGCTGAGGAAGGTGACTGTTTTGTTGTGACATCACAAAGTTCCAGAAGTCCTGACGGCTGGTTTTAAGGCTCAGTGTCTGAATATAGGCTGTGAGCATTTCTCTGTGGACTGAGGCTTTGATACTTTCACAGTGTTAATATAGAACCTAGACTTGATTTATAATCAAACAACACATGGACATCTACCTTTAGACTATATGGGACCTTTAATAGTTTTTGGAAACAATGGAACTCTATGGCTCAGAGGAAGAAGATACATCAGGCTTTGATACAGAGCTGGATTAGTTAGTTGTTCGATTAGTCAAACAATCAAAAAATTAATTTGAAACTATTAAAAAAGTCAGTTTAATTGATAATGAAAGTAATCATTAGTTGCAGCTCTAGTAGGAAACATCTTGATATCTTCTGACAGACATATTAAACACTGGGATTCCGAACTATTGTATTAAAAATATATTGACATTGTATTTTCTAAAGAGAAGCTGGAGCTTTTCAGAATCACTTCACCACATTAAAAGTCATTTTGCAGGTTTGTGGGTTCAGCTTTCCAGCTGAGTCTGTTATATCCATTGTGTCAGATTTGCCATCTTTTATTTTACCAAAATAGAATCAGTGAACAGTTGGAAATGTTTCTTCAGCTCAAACTGTTTCTTATTTGTTGTTAAGACAAACCGAGTTGGAACCAAAACATCTTCAGTCGAAGTTTAGTAATAGAAAAACATCAGCACATTGACAACTGTTCCACCATCACAGCAGTCCAACCTGGACAAACAGTTATGGGTGACCCGCCCTGACAGACAGAAGTCATCTTCAGTCTGAAACACTCGGTTATTGACGTTCTGTCCGTCTCCGGTGTCGATCGTCTGTGAAGCACTCTGAGAACAAATGAAATCAATGAGTATGAATCTTTGCCTCTAATCTCCGCTGTGAATGTTCTGCACATGTTCGTATTTCTGGCAGCTGGTTTGGACCACAGCTCTGTGCGCCACATGTTTGTGATGTGTCATTTTGTGGTGCATGGAGGCATTGATTCGGGATATACATCTGACACGACTGATCGTCTCCACAGTCTCTTGGATTGTGATTGTATTGATTGCTTCTCGTAGCGCACAGTTAGTCTCATCCAGCAGGTATGATTCAGATTTGATGGGTTGAATAATACCAGGCCTTGCTGCCACGATTCACATTTTATTTTATGTAAGTTTTCCTATTGCTACATAGCTAATGTTAGCATTAACAGCTGTTTAGCTTCCGTTGTTGTTACATTTACAAGTTCAAAGGGTATAATAAGTCCTCTGAGCAGCTACTTCTTCAGGGCAGCATGGACTCTACAGTGACTCGGTATCGGAAAATGATTAGATGGACCAGAGCGAGCCGGTTAGCATGCTAACTTCAGTAGAAGAAAAGAAGTGATAGAAGTAGACAGTAAAGGAATCACTGAGTTATCTTCAATCCAATCTGGGATTGAAAGTTCTTTATACTTCCCCAAATGTGTCCATACGCTGGGACTGACCACAGATACTGGCCACGTCATCTGAGATTGTGACTGGAGGATGAAGTCTGTGAAATGAGTTTTCAAAGACATGAGAGAAGTTTGTTTAGAACGGCTTCTAGCACAACAGATAACTGCTCATTTCAGTAGAAATGTGGATACAAGTACTAAACTTGGCACAAATCCACCTTGGGTATTGCTCTTTTGATAAAACACGTTAGCCGCTCAGAAAGTCAAGATGGCTGACATTTCTGGCAAGGAAATTTTATTTTTGCAATAAATTCACCCACGATTTTCCCATATGAATGACCTAGGTGTCAAATCATACATTTTAAAAACGTTGAAGGCGAAATTTGGTACACTGTAAAAAATGAAATGAAGTGGTTTACCTACATTTTACAGTTTTACAAACTTTTTAATTGTATTTAAATATCTTTTTACTTGTGTTGTTTTGATTTTCTGTCTTGATGCCTTTTATGCTCTATGTAAAGCACTTTGATTTGTATTGTTTAAATATGCTATACAAATAAACTTGCCTTGCCTTACAAATTAAAATTCCTGCTGAATTAGAACAACCATAGTGAGGGACAGGCCGAAAACCAGCATAAAAATTATTAAATTATTGTTTGATTGGCATTAAGAATTTTGAATTATGAAATTCTCATAGTCAAAAACATAGGATTCAACTACAAAATCATTTAAATCTGTTCAATGGGTAAAACTGTGTTAGAAATATATGTTTCCTATGCTGGACATGGTGGCCATCTTGGAAAATGGCGGCTTTTTAAAATTTCAACTGGCTAATGGGAATTTTCAAATGAATGGCCTCAGAGGGAAAAAACAATTTTGATGCTTGTATCCCCATTTGAAATATTATTACAGTTATCTGCTGCACTTATCATAAATGGAAATATAGTATTGACTCAAATGGCACATAAAAGAGAGATGACCTGACAAATATGCAACGCTGATGTTTCGATGTGGATGTGGTTGTCAGGGACAGTCTGGCAATTCATAGACTAGTCACATGACTGACGATCAACTTGTTCACTAGACACAGGAGCAGGTACAAACTGGACGGTACTTTAAATAGCCTCAGACTCCACTCATCACTCATGCTGATGTTTTAC
>NW_019525661.1:15107-15710 GCF_002814215.2 Seriola lalandi dorsalis | reverse complement strand
AGTGTTGCTGTTGCCTTTCTGGGATTCACTGATATAACGACGCCTCGGTGGGCTCTCAAGAATGGCCCTTTGTGCTGCTGGGAAATCAGCACGTTAATAAATGGAGGGCGTATTCTGCAACATATAACCAGGATGATCGGCCTGGCAGCGGGATGCTCAGTTACAGAACAACCTTAACAAACGGTCGATGCCGAGCCTTTGCCGCGTCTGATTTGTTTGACTTTAAGTGTTCGGTTCACATCGTGAGAAACCTGCCGGAGCGTCTCCATTGTCTCTATATCTATATGTCCACGTGCACGTTATTGAAAGTGATAAACTTGAGAAGCAACTTGTATTTTTAGAATCCGTGTCCCCAGACCTCAGTGTGAGCAGTTGTCAGGGAAACGGTTTCTTCAGCTGGAAGTGGCTTCAGTGAAAGCCCGTCTTTGAGCATTGTTCAGAACAACCAGGACATTGTCTCTGCAAAATGTTTCCGCCGAAATTCTGAGCCAGAACCAAATGAAATGTCATTGACTTCATTGTATTGGAGATTGAAATCTCTGAGACAGAGCTCCCAACAACTGAACAACCAAAGCCAGGTGGATGGACGGATGGATGGATGGA
>NW_019525661.1:14563-15054 GCF_002814215.2 Seriola lalandi dorsalis | reverse complement strand
TTCCATTTTATTCAGTTGTCATTTTACCTTTCATAAACTTTTGACTTTCTGTCCTGCATGTGAAAATATTCCGTCCTCACAAGAAGCAACACCAGCAGTGAAAAATGGAATGCTCTTTAAATAGAAAGTTAAGTAATAAATAAGAGTAATTAATATGATGTAATTAAAATATATCCTGTGATACTTATTCAAAAGATTCTGACCTGAAAGACATCTGAATATTGAGCGTAAAAGTTGGTTCTTGGGCTCCAGAAATTGTTGGTAATTGTTGGTAAATTTGCAAATGGTCTCAATATAGTCTTTTGATATGACTAATATTAAATATTACAACAATGCTTTATCAAACTGATTTATCAACAACTGATGGCGTAAACACAGGATTGAAACTTTATTTTCCAGTTTGTAGAAATGTAGACTGACCATGTTGAAGGTGTGTGTGTGTGTGTGTGTGTGTGTGTGTGTGTGTGTGACTGTGTTTAACAAGCGTGTTA
>NW_019525661.1:5085-14513 GCF_002814215.2 Seriola lalandi dorsalis | reverse complement strand
GTGTGTGTGTGTGTGTGTGTGTGTGTGTGTGTGTGTGTGTGTGTGTGTGTGTGTGTGTGTGTGTGACACTGTTTAACAAGCATTTTATTCCTCATGATGGAGCAGAAACAGATGATAAACGACAACATGTTCCTTCTGAAATAATATCAGTGTATTAAAAGAGCAGCAGACACCAGCAGAAACAACAACATTAATCATGTTTCTGGCACAGTAATGACACCACCCCCAGGTTTTTACATATCAGACACTTTTAAGTATTTCCATGCAGATGCGGCTGATTGATGACACTTCACTTGCTTTAATAAACACGAGGACAGGCGGCAGTGGGTGGTGCTGAGATTATTATACTCAGAATCTGTCTTTTGCGCCTCATAAAAAGTTCATTTCAGAGACTCTCCCTCTCTGTACGAACACGTCACATCAGGACAAAATGTCCACAAATGTTCACGTCTAAAGTACATTCCACAGTTAAATCTGAACTAGGTATCATGACATATCAAGGCTGAGATATTCCTCTGATGATAACATTGAAAAGAATCCATCATCCCAAGATATTTTGTCTGTATAAAATATTAACGCAGGAAGAATCTTTCACCGACAGACAAGGATGAGGCAGGTTGCTTTTAAAAAAAAAATTAGATTTAATGACTCGGTTTCAGACATAAATGCCATGATAGGAATATTTTTTCAGTGTCGTCACAGTAGTTTTGTGTATGGTTTATTCCGTGGCTTTATAAAGTGTTTAATCCGGAAGCAGAAGTGTCTTTGTAGCCAGGTTTGTTTTTCATGTAGCTGGAGGAAGTTAAAGATGGAAACCTCCCCCCCGTGGCGGCCGTTGACTCCCGCGTCTCAGTCAAGGACGTTTCCCGTCGTCCCCTGGAGGTTTTCGGAGATGTCGGAGCTCGACTCTCTGTTCGCTATCATCGCCCGCTCAAACTCCCCGTCACTTACATGACTGACTGGAGCCCTCAAACCAAATGCAGGTTTTTAAGTCCTGTGAGACCCGGCAGCATCGATCTGGTGAACAGAGACTTGTCAGAAGGTCTGGAGACGCGTGTCGAGTTCATTTCATAATTTTAATGGTCTTAAAAGGCGTCCGGGTTATGTAATGAAGTCTGGAGGGAAATATAGAGCATGTTAACAGGTTTAGTATAGACTGATGACGGTGACACACTTTGGATCGTTACTGGTCATCTAATCAGTTTTATGAAGTTTGAGGACAACTCTATGTATGGATATTTGGGCCCTGTAGCTCCTATAACTAAAACAATGATAGTTTGTGTTTGTCTGCTTCCTGTTTCAACGTGACACAAAGCTGGCGTGCGGCGTTGAAGACCTTGACTTTTCTGCACAGAAACCTAACGTACACCTCTGGCATGAGCTGGAACACCGACTGTGAACCAGACCTGATCAGCAGCACCGCACCTCCATGATGCTCTGGTGTCTGACTGCGAGTAAATCTCTGCAGACCAGAAGAGTGGAGGCTGTTAGAGCAGAAGGTTAATGATCATGAACACATGTGGTGTGATGTTCGGGTCTCCACGTCGCCTGTGGTGTAAAATATTGAGGTAACAAATAGGTTTGTTCTCATCAGAATCAACATCGCTGCTGTTTTAGCCTTGCTAGCGTCATAACTCTAAGGACGGCCATATTGGTTATTCGGCTGACCGCTTTGGTCCAAATTGAAGTTACCATGCAGTTTTCTGCAGACATTCATGGTTCCCAGAGGATGAATCCTAATAATTCTGATGATGCCTGAAATGAAAATTTGGTAGATATGTAAGGATGCAGTGTGTGAAACCGACAAACTTTGGTTATCCTCTGTACATTTTTTCAAGTGGAACCAAATTACGCACAGATTTTTATGGTCCACAGATGATGAATACTAGTAATAGTGATCCTTCGACTTTTCCTGTAGCACCACCATGAGGTTCACCTTTGTGGTTTTGGGTGAAATATCTTGACTAGACCGATTTTAATGAAATGTGTTTCAGACATTCATGCTCCCCTGTAAGTGACTTCATTGTATTTATTGTAGTCATACTGACTTTTCATTTAGCACCATCATCAGGTCACATTTGAATTTGTCTAATACTTTGGTTTATGATCAAGCACCTGCAGGATAGAAGATTGTGAATATGATAAACATTGTACCTACTAAACATGTGAGCATGTTAGCATGCCCACGTTAGCATTTAGCTGTAGCTGCTGCATGGCCAGACTGTTTGTGTTATTTGATGACTTTCAGTGCAGTTTCTCTCAGTGTTCATCTCAGCATAAAGTCGTTTATAAAAGTCAAAGAATCACTAAGAAAAATGAAGCAAAATGATTTTCGGGGAGTGTCAAGGTTTCTGAAGAGGAGAGACGGATAGATTCTGCAGTGGTTGATATTAGTTTTAAATAAAACCTCTTGTGGACATTAATTGATCCTCAAGGATTAAACCACCATGAGGTCTTGGTGTTCTTTTAGTCAGAGAAACTGCCTGCTCATTTTGAGTTGGAGCATCCTAAAAACGAAATGCCAGGACCAAGTGTGTATGACAGATTATATTTTTGAAGGCCAGATTGGATCAGCCTGCGGAGGGTTTTCATTGATGTCGCTTCACTTTCTCCGAGCGCCGCTTCGCTCCAGCTGAGAAGGAATTATCCACCGATCAGTTTTGCCGGCTGAGTTTAGGGCAAACCAATTATCTGCGGTGCTACAGGGTGACAGGCGCTTTTAATTGTCTTTCATGAGGCAATAAAAGCTGTTTGTCAACTGGCTGCATGTGTACTTTCTAAATCTGCCATGGTTCTCGGAGTTTAATTAAGCCTGGAGGATAAAACGTGTTGAAAAGTCAAGGTGCTCTTCGGGTGAAGCCACAGCTGTCTGTCAGGAGAGAGTCTGTCTATGTCAAACTGTCTGGAGTTGTTTGTTGTCGTTGTTGTTGTTTGTTCACATGTTGACTCTCTGATTCACTTTCTGAGTGAATATTTAAGCCCCATATTTTCCCTCGTCTCCTTTGTTTTATTTGAAGTGTTGATCCATTAGAAGATATATTTGTGGTTTTAAGAAACAAAAACCATCTCAGTGTAGTTTTACATCTCCTCTCTCAGGCTTCTCTCTGGAGCTCTAGAAACAACACGTCATTGAGCCAATCAGAATAAAAGGAGGCTCTGAGACTCTCTCCTGATTGGCTGACTGTTTTCTGAGTGATCCAATAAAAATGTAGCAGATATCAGGTAAACAAACCAAATCCTGCAAGGTTGGATGGTGGGTCCAGGTGGGCGGAGCTTTAGGCATGGTTGAGAGCAGTTACTGCTCTTTTGTGACATCACAAAGTTCCAAAAGTCCTGACGGCTGATTTTAATTACTTTTACAGTATTAATATAGAACCTAGACCTGCTTTCAAATCAAACAACACATGGACATCTGCCTTTATACTATATGGGACTTTTAAATCTGAATATTTCAGTTTTAATCATTACAATTCATTAAATTCTCAAGTAGAATCCAGTTTGTGGTTTGTTTTGAATGAATAGAAGAACTGGCTCATTAGCATTGGCTGTGGGGACACTCCAAACACTGTGGGGACCCCAGCCCTGTCATCCTGTGACCACTTACTCATTGCGTGCATCTGTTTACGAATTTGTTTTCCCTCCTTGTTCTAGTTGGATTTTGCTGGAAAAGCGATTTAGAGGAGAATCTGAAAAAATAAAGATTATTTTGTGCAGCAAAATATATTTCTGCCTTCCTCCCCTGTTAATCCCTTAGTTGGGAACATCTGGTATATGATAATTGGATGTACATTCATCTTCTTATAGCAGCAGTGTCATAAATTTGACATTAGATTGGCTTTTTAATCAAAAAGACATACGGTCCTTAGCCATACATTAGCTAGTGCTAAATGCGAATGGGGGCATGCCAACATGCTCAAATGCCGATGTTTAGCAGATACAATGTTAACCACATTCACCATCTTACTTACAAAGTACTACTTCTGCAGTCGTTTGGTCATAAACCAAAGTATTGGACAAATTCAAATGTGACCTGATGAAGGTGCTAGATGAAAAGTCAGTTTACTTCAGTTCATCCTGAGGGGAAGATGAACACCTGAACCACATTTAATCACAATCCATCCAATGATTCATCCACTGCACTGAAAACATAAATATAAACCTCATGGTGGCGCTAGAACCAAAGTCAGAGGATCACCTGAACAAACTTTCACACCAAATCAAACCAGTAGTTATTGAGGTTTTTGGCTTGGGACCAAAGTGTTGTTTCCTTTAGTGAAAGACAAAAAAAAAAGTTTTTCACATCTGTCATTTGGGGGTTTTGTGTGTAGGAGCCGAGAGAGCTCTTATTCCTGGGTGTCGCCTCTGTTTCAGAACAACTCTCAGAACCGTCCTGTCATTAGACGAGTGATTTGTAGTGGAAACCTGCAAACACCTAAAACCACAATCTGTGAGGCCAGCGGCGTTCAGGGAAAGAGCACTCATCAGCCTCTACATTGTGTTTGATTAGCAGTGGATGCTGCAGTGACTCACAGTAAGGTGATCTGGCAGCTCTACAGGTGTGTTGTAGCCTGCAGGCCCTCAGGTGCACATAGAGCCGCCCCCCCCCCCGTTGTTTCTCTAGCTCCTCTCCGTCGCCCCGCAGCGCCGGCTATCAGCCGCCACGGAAACACTCATGTTTGCACTTCAAACGGGGCTAATCTCAGTCAGCCGCAGCCTCAGATCAGGTTCTCTCCTAAAAATGTAAATCTTGACACCTTCCGACCGCAGGTGAGGACGTGTGGAGCAGCGAGCGTGTGATTGATCCACTTCTTTGATCTCGCTCTCGTTACTTCAGGTTATTTTCGCAGTGATTCTACTGAAGGAACATGAAACCTCACTTCCTGTAGGGGATGATGTTTTTTTTTTGTCTCCTTACTCTTTGATTGCCACCTCCTCCAATGTGAGGTCATGGGTCAAAAGTCAGGTCAGCTAGAGAACAGTACAGTACAGCAGTGCAGGAAATGAGTCACTATCCTGCTCAAAAACTATTTACCTGACCTTTTCACCACTATTAACTGTGAGAATTTTAACCTATTTGAAATACATCATTCAACCGAGCGCTTCTTCAGGTGTGTTTTGGTCTGTAGCAGACTCACACCACCAACATCATTACTGTGATCATGGTGGCGCCAGAACAAAAGTCATAGGATCCATCTTCTGGGATCATGAATATCTCAACAAAATTGTACACAAAAAGCATGATCTTGTTGTTAGAATTGCAATGTAATAATTTTCATATTGTTTAGTTGTAGCAATGCTCCACACTCAGTGTTTACAAAGGCTAACATTAGCTTAGCTAACAAAGTCACAGCTCATAATGGGCGCTGGGTGCTCACAGCATTAGCAGGCTACTGTCATCACCATCCAGTCTGTCAGAACATAACAATGACTTTTTAAATGAATATTTTCACACCATCTGTCTCTCACCATGTTAGTCAGTTTAAACTGGAGTGGAATTTCATTGGTAGTGGTACAGACTACCAAACATCTGGTATCGTGACATCCCTAGATCTGAGAGACGGCTCGTGTCTCACACCATTTCCACGGGCTGACACGTTAACACCAAGGCTGCTTAGTAAAATTTTACATTGACTGGAGAAATGGCCCAAACAGACAGTAGCAGTAGAGCAGGTTGGCCATCCTTGGTGGTCAGACGGTTGGTGGTTTGATCCCCAGTTCTCCCAGTCCGCATATGGAAGTGTCCTCGAGCAAGATAATGAACCAGAAATGTGGTTCAGTGTCCATGTGCGGAGCAAAGCTGTGAGTTGCTTTGGACAGGATGAGGCAGTCTGAGGCCGGACTAACTCTGTGCATGTTTGTAACGGCTCAGATCATTTCCTGAGTGACCGGGAGCTCCTGTTGGTTTTGTTTGTACTTGCTTCTACTCTTGTCTCTGCACAAAGTGATGAAATCCTGAACAAGTCCAGCAGGCGCATCTTTGCTTTGGTGCACGGCGCTGAGACCAAACACAGCTTTCCACTGAGTAGTTACAACGTCTTTAAGTTCACTTTGTGTCATGTAATGTGGATGAATGGCACCACGACTGTGATGATGGATGAGCGTCTGAGATTAGAGCCATTTACAGAGGGTTATGAGCAAGGAGCAGAAATGCATTAAGTGAAGCGGCATCAGAAACACAGCCAATAAGAGGTGAGGACCTCCAACATGGCTGCCAGAGAGAAGGGGTGTTGCATCACCTGAAAGCCTCTGCAGACTTTGTCTTATCATCTATGTGTTCAGGCAGGTTTGCCCACTGACGCAGCAGTCCCTGCAGCCCACATCCAAAACGAGGTGAAACAAAAACCCATCTTCCTGACATCATCCCGACATCGTCTCTTACACTCTGCCTGTGCCGTCGCCGCATCGCTCAACTGACACGTCCTAAACTCCCAGGACGTTTGGGCTTCCAACCAAGGGAACAATTAAGATTTGGCGACAACCTCCTCCCCCTCGCTGAGAAAATTAAAATGATTTCTCTGACACTGGCTTAATGTGTGGGCTGTCAATTATGCGAGGTAATACCGCATGTGTCGATTGCTCTGTAGATTAGGCGTGAATGGCAGGTTTATGAAGGCAGTGAAATTGCGGAGGCCTCATTTGTCAGATTTAGAGTGACTCCGGCCTCCACACTGCTGCTACTGCTGCTGCTCTCCTTCACCAAGACATGTGTCTCCCTGTGAAACACAGGCCCGATTAAAGAAATAGGGCTCATCAAAATGCTAAATACAAGAGAGGTGATTTAGGTTTGGTTTGTATGTTAGGATGGGTTGAACCGCAGTGTGTTTCCAATCTGCAGGGAGCCAGAATCACTTATATCTGGAGAGCAGTGGCAGTACAGTCATTTGTCTTGGTGGTACTGAGGCTGACAAACAGTCAACACACAGCAGAGCGATGAACAGAGTGGTGGGGCACATAAGACACACAACAGGAACTTCAGGACGAAACTGCAAAGACTAAATTGCGACCGATGTATATTTTTTATCAAAAGTCTAAATCCTTCTCTTGTTACACAATTTAAAGCTCCATATTTTCTCTTCTCCTGTGTTTTATTTAAAGTGTTGATCCTTCAGAACATATATTTGTGGTTTTAAGAACCAAAAACCATCTCAATGTAGTTTTACATCTCCTCTCTCAGGCTTCTCTCTGGAGCTCTAGTAACAACAGGTCGGTGAGCCAATCAGGAGAGACGAGAGTCTGAGCCTCTCTTTTGATTGGCTGACTGTGTTCAGAGTGATCCAATATATATATAGCAGATTTTAGGTAGACACTCAGAGAAACCAAATCGTGCAATGGTTGGATGGTGGGTCCTGGTGGGCGGGGCTTGGGCTGTGGCTGAGTGGGTTGATTGCTTTGTTGTGACATCACAAAGTTCCAGAAGTCCTGACGGCTGGTTTTAAGGCTCAGTTTCTGAATGAAGGCTGTGTGCATTTCTCTGTGGACTGAGGCTTTGATACTTTCACAGTATTAATATAGAAGCTAGAGCTGATCTATAATCAAACACATGGACATCTACCTTTATACTATATGGAGCTTTAAGTTTAAGATTTTCCTTAAAATCTGAGTTAAAGTTTCCTTAAAATAAAAAGAGTTGCACAAAAGACCTCTAAGTCTTCTCGTTAAGATTGTTCACATAAGTATTTAAGGTTTTCTCCTTATATTGCTCTTATACTTAAGGAATCATTTAAAGTCAGTGAAACTGCACAAAAGACCTTAGAGACTGAAGTAAGGGATAAAAAACAGCATCATGTCTGAGTTTGTGTTGATAAATGAAGAAAATGAACACATCACTGTGATGTTCCTGATGAGGTTCCTGTCAGAAGAGCAGGAAGATTTGATAGCTGCTTCTTTAATGTTACCGACTTCCCTAAAGTCAATAACAGGCATCACAAGTGCTAATGGAAGCAGAACAACAGTCTCCATGGAAACAGTAGAATTTTACTGCTGTAAAATCTCTTTCACTGCTGCAAAGAAGTAATTCCTCAGCTAAAGAGAAATTAAACCTTCAGTGTCAGACTTAAGTAGAAAACTTAAGGTGTTTTATTCAACTGGCCCCTGATTACATTTATACCAGTATTAATATCGATCTTGTCCAGCTCACGTCACAATCCTCCTCTCGTTTGCACAGGTCCAAGAAAAGGAAGAAACTGTGTATACTCTACTGTACAACACAGGACTGCACAATGAAATGAAGATGTACTTGCTACAAAACACACATACAGAAAATGAATAAACAAATATTTAAATATTTTCAGAATAAAACAGTTAAATAAGCAATAAAACAGATCAAAGTGTAGCAGCATTAAAGGAAGAAAGAAAAAGGAAAACTTGCCTTGCATGTTATATATGATTCAATTCTGTAGGAAGGTTCAGGTCACATGGTCCCACTGATGTCCTGTTGGGAACCTGGAAGTGTTTGGTTTCACTCTGAGACGGGAGGAGATGATGTTTTATCATCTGACCGCTGATCTACGTCCCTCTTTACTCTCAGACCTCCAGCTCCCGAAGGACGTTCTCAGCTCTCGACGTGTTCGCTGCAGAGAGCAGCTGAGTCTCTTTTTATTCACATGACGTTGTTCTTCATGTGTCGGATTCTTTCTTTTTGCCTTTGCCGGCGGATATTTATTCTGAGAGCAGCTTCTGCAAATTCAGCTGGTGTCAGTGGAGAAGGCTGACCTCCCTGTGTGGCTCATCCAGGCACAACAGGAGAGAGATGACATACATCACACTTCCTTTAAGCTGGTGTAACGTTTTAATGTAAATATCTATATTATATGGATAAAAGCAGAAACACGGTGGATATCAATTAGAAATCACACTGAGGAATATAACTAATGGAGCATGAAGGTGTGTGCACTTTTACCTTACATTTGACCTGATGAGAGTGTGTACCACATAGAGTTAGTCCTAACCGCAGCGGCCATGGGTTCGAGGCCGACCCACAGCACTTTTAACTGAATAAAGGCAACAAAATGCCCTAAAAATAACTTTTAGGGTAGGTCACTAAGATGTGACCTGATGCAGCACCCAACAAACACAATGACAGACCAACTGTTTTATTCTGTAGGGTGGTCACAAACATATTTTGTCCTTTTAATCTGGAGGACTTTTTGGACGAGAGAGTTGGCAAGTTACAGGTTAACCTGCGCTCACTCTAGGTTCTGTAGTCTAAATACCAAATATCCAGATTTATTAAAGCACCGTACAGTCTAAAGGCAGATGTCCATGTGTTGTATGATTATAAATCAGGTCTAGCTTCTATATTAATACTGTGAAAGTATCAAAGCCTCAGTCCACAGAGAAATGCACACAGCCTGTATTCAGAAACTGAGCCTTAAAACCAGCCGTCAGGACTTCTGGAACTTTGTGATGTCACAACAAAGCAGTCACAC
>NW_019525661.1:1953-3325 GCF_002814215.2 Seriola lalandi dorsalis | reverse complement strand
TGGCTGTGAGTGTGAATGGTTGTCTGTCTAAAAAATACTTAATTATTATCAAAGTCCCTGAACCGATTAATTTTCCTTTTTTTTTTAAACCCATGAAAAAACTCAAGGTGCAAACACCAGGGTGGCTTTATATATATATTAGTTAGTTGATTGTCGTGGGTTTTTCTCCCATAAAACCAGTGAAACTATGGTGAAATCCAAAGAGAAATTCCTAAATATATTATTATAATCTATTAATTAAACCATGAATTTTCCCATTAAAAACCTTTTGTACCTTCAAAGAGTTTTCATTTTAATTAAGGTTAAAACTCAGGGGTGGTTTTAATGTTTGGCATTTAAATTATCGCAGGTTTTTTTCTCCTTGAAATCCTCTAAACCAGCAGAGACTAACTAAAAATACTTTTTTTATATTCTAATCCCTTAATGAAGCCACTCATTTGTCCCCCTTTTAAATGCACGACTGACATATTTTTTATTCATTAATATTTTCGGTTCTTCACTTCCACATTGAACATTTTACTCAGGTGAAATTTGAGACCTGCACGTGCGGAGATATTAGCACATCTTCTGGTGACTTTTGTAACAGATCTTCCTTCATGACTGAACATAAATCCTCCAATCAATCAACATTTTCCCGGTGAATATGTGTGAGCTGAGAGCCTCCCCTGTCTTTATGTCCCGTCACTCTTGTTATTAGCTGGAGGATAAAGAGCTGCATCTATCTGATGGTGATGAATTCTGCATGACAAAATAACCCACGGAGGCCGATTCAGACATTTATTTATTCTGCAGGAATTGATTGAACCAATATTTTCATGCCAGAGGTTCTTCATAATTCAGTGCTGCTGTGTTTTAATTCTGCAGCAGTCGTACATCATCCTCACGGTGGTTTGTTGGTATGCCTGTCTACAGCTCTCCGGCCTTCTTTCATCCTCCTCAGCCTTTGTCGCTGCGAGTTCGCTGTGGAGCCATTAGCTGCCACGGCGCTCAGGGTTAGCTTCCCCTCCCCATTGATCGCGGACGCACAAAGAGCCTCGAGCTTGAGCCGGGGTCAGCTCCTGTGCATCTCTAAACCCACAGAAGTGTCTGAAGGCTCCTTCAGACACACACACACACACACACGCACACGCACACACACACACACACGCACACGCACACGCACACACAGCTCTGGATCTCTTTGTGCACCAATTAAAATGCATCAAGTGCAAATCACCTGCTGGTTTACTGTTTGAGCTCGGGGGACCGGGGTCTGGTGTCCTCCGCTGTGCCCAGAATTGGAATGGGACCTGATTAGTCTCGCCTGGCCGAGTCTTCGGGAGAATCCATTCAATGCTGCAAAAAGGCAGACGGGGGGAGGAGGGGGGGGGGG
>NW_019525661.1:1164-1903 GCF_002814215.2 Seriola lalandi dorsalis | reverse complement strand
TGATGCTTGACAGAATCAGAATCACATTTATTGCCTGTGTTTTGGTGCATAACAACAAAAATATATGGTGAATTGGCTCCAAAGTTCCCACTGTATAAAAGCCTGAACACTTTTCTTTCACATCTACACATTCATCATAAGAAAATGATAAATAAGAAAAAAAAAATATATATATATATATATATATATATATAAGAAAAATACTAATAAGAGTGTGAATGACCCAGGTCACTACTACTATTTAATCCTTGGACGCCTGAAAAGAGGAGTACAGTCAAAATTATAAAACACCATGATGTGGTCCACAGTAAAGTGAAATATGTGATTTTTTTGTAACTGGCCAAAATATAGTGCTGCAATCCTTTACAATGGTCAACTGTTGAAATTATTATTTGTCCTTGAAGATGGAAAAATATCACTTCACAGAAACTGTTTATCAAGGCTCGTTTCATCTGAAACAGGTGAAACATAGCTGAGAACCAATAACTGCAGAGTCATGCACCTGTTATTTGGCTGCTGAAGATTTAATACACGAACAACTGAGATGCTAGAAAGAGTTCCACTGATGAACAGAGAGGCTGAAGCTGCTGTGATTCTGGAGGGCTTGGACTCAGGCCAGTACAATGCTGCTTTTCAAGAACATTTTGGTGACTTCACACACTCAGACACACACTGGAACGACGAGGCGAAGGGGGGAAATCCCTTTGAACCGGAAAAACTTGACGGCTCCAGTCTCTTT
>NW_019525661.1:0-692 GCF_002814215.2 Seriola lalandi dorsalis | reverse complement strand
GAGGAGTGTCCACCGTTCCACAATCGACTTTTTCACCGTTTTGAGTGAACCATACCGGTACTTTGCCATACTCATCAGTGTGAACTAGGGGTGGGCGCAGACTTACTTTGGCATATGACAGCAGTCCTTGTTCTGGTCTGCAGCCTCAGCGGAGTTGGCATAGCAGCACATGGAGCACTTCTCCACCTGAGCAGAGCAAGAACCACCATCACCAGCTGCAGTCCAAGACGGGTGGAGTTAGTCTATCCATGCTTCCATAAATCACCTTATAAATAAATAAATAAATAAGAGCGCTGTCCAAAAGAATATTCCATATGAACTGAGCAAAAAGTGAGATTGGTTGTGACAGTGGAGTGGAAACAGAAAACGGATTGTGATTCAGATCAGGAATCTACCCAAGATGATTGCCATGTGATTTTCTTGCCAGATCGCCAACCCTCAAAATATCAAGTGTGAGTATGGAAGTACACAAACTGAGATGCGGCAAATGTTGTGCATGGTCATGCATCTGAATCCTTCACCAGATACAATGCAGATGAACATACACAGAGGTCATAGCTGGATGTAAATACACTGAATGGCTATAGCTGTAAAAGTGTCGGCCATAAACACCATAAAAATCAGGGTTTGCAGCTCTTAACTTTGTAGAGTGTTGAGTTTCTGTTCAGATCTGCTCTGTCTGTGTGATTTGC
>NW_019525530.1:384518-385670 GCF_002814215.2 Seriola lalandi dorsalis | reverse complement strand
CCTCAAACAATTACAAAATGAGAAAAACATTACCTCAGTTGAAAATGGTGACAGATTATTAACAGATTATTGTTGACCCACTAGAAATAAGTGAAACTTTTAAGGTCTTTTTTGAGAAGTTATACAGCTCAGACATAACACACGTGGGACAAGAATAAAATCTTTTCTTAGATACCCTCCAAATACCTAACATTTCAGGATTGATAAGGGCAGATCTTGGGGCAGATATAACTAAGGAGGAAATATCTAAAGCGATAGATCATTTGAAAACAGGCAAAACCCCAGGCCCAGATGGGCTGCCCACAGAAATTTATAAAAAATTTAAAGATAAATTGCTGTCCCCTCTTTTCGACATGTTCTCAGATTCATTTGAAAAAGGAATCCTCCCTGTTTCACTAAGAGGAGCTCTGATAACTCTACTGCCCAAACCTGGTAAACCTTGCGACAAATGTGAAAATCTAAGACCAATAAATCTTAATGTGGATTTAAAAATACTTTGCAAAATTTTGGCTAGAAGGCTGGAGCAAATTTTACCAAACATAATTGCTTGTGACCAGAATAGGTTTATTGTAGGTAGACAGGGATTTCATAATGTGAGACGAGTGTTGGACATTCTTCATAATCGGGAAGAAAAACCAGACAGTGCTTTGCTATCATTGGATGCCGAAAAGGCCTTTGATAGAGTTGAGTGGCCCTATTTATTTGAAATATTAAAAAGATTTGGCTGTGGGGATAATTTCTGTCGGTGGGTTAAACTTTCATATAATGAACCATATGCTGAAATAATAACAAATGGAGTTATATCTAAATCATTTAAAATCAAACGGGTTGTAGGCAGGGGTGTCCTTTGTCCCCCATTTATTCTAGCAATTGAACCATTTGCCATTGCGGTGCGGTCTCATGAAAACATAACTGGTATGTCAGTAGGCCAACAGGAACACAGAATTGCTTTGTTTGCTGATGATGTCATTCTCTTCTTGGAAAAACTGAAAAAATCTATTCCAGCCTTGTTAGATCTAATAAACACATTCGGAAGGATATCAGGATATAAAGTAAACAAAGACAAATCTTCATTAATGTTACTTAACTTGGAAGAAAAAAATAGTACCGGAAACTCTTTCCAATTCAAAAAGGTAGACTGTTTTACATATC
>NW_019525530.1:382886-384056 GCF_002814215.2 Seriola lalandi dorsalis | reverse complement strand
AAAAGTCGAAACGTTGAAAAAAAAGACAAAAAATATATACTCAGAAATATGATTATAATTTGGTATCAGGTTAAGAAGTATTTAGGTGAACCCTCTTCTCTGTCACGCTTCAGCCAGATATGGGGTAACCAGTTTTTCCCTCCAGGCAGAGCAGGCCCTGGTTTTAGGAAGTGGGCTGAAAAAGGTTTAAAGACAATAGGGGATCTCATGGGATCAGATGGTGGGATTTTGATGTCATTTGAAGAGTTACCAGGTATGATATTCCAAACAAACATCAATTTAAATATCTGCAGGTGAGAAACTTTATTCGATCATCTCAAAACCAGTGTTTGTCGATCCCCCCGTTGTCCACTTTGGAAACAGAAATGAAAAAAGATTGCTATGGAAAGGGAATTATCTCCAAACTATATAACATGTTAGCAGAGGGATCCTCTGAGTCTTCTTTAAGGAAACTTGATGCCTGGAGGGAAGATTTGCAGGAGGACTTGCCCTCCGAGGACTGGGAAAAAGCGTGTGCTGATGTACAAACACAAACTACCAATACTCGTCTCAAAGTACTCCAATATAATTGGCTAATGAGGACATATGTGACACCAGAAAAGTTTAGTAAGTATAACGACACTATCCCAGACCTGTGTATCAGGTGTGGAGAGGAGAAGGGGACGTTCTTCCACTGTGTCTGGGAATGCAGTAAAGTCCAACAATTTTGGTGGGAGATTAAACAAAATTTAGAGACTATACTAGGTATAAAATTAGTTCTTGACCCTAAACTATTTATTCTAGGTTTATATCCTGATAGACATCACATGTCTAGAAAAATAATCACTGCCCTGGATTTATGTTTACTGCTAGCAAAAAGAGTCATAGCACTCTCATGGAGGAGTACCAGTAAACCAAAACTCATCAACTGGGTTAAGGAAATATCCACAACTTTACCTATGGAGAAGATAACTTACATTATAAAAGGAATACTACCACTATTTCAAAACATTTGGGGTCCTTTTATGGAATATATGGAGAGTGTGGATTTAAGTAATGTGGGGAATGAAGCTGACGAGGCGTAGTTGTCGGTAATCCTTTGTAATGATCTAAAATAATTTTTTTTCTTTTGATATTTGATTTCTTTATTCTGTGTGAATTGTACATCTAAATTTGTATTTTTGATCCATG
>NW_019525530.1:382026-382866 GCF_002814215.2 Seriola lalandi dorsalis | reverse complement strand
ACGCTCAACCTCCGTCTCGTTGATGAGCAGGGGGGCGGGTGTGTCACTCCTCTTCCTGAAGTCCACAATGAGTTCTTTGGTCTTCTTGATGTTGAGGGCCAGGTTGTTGTCGGCGCACCACTCTGCCAGATGCTGGACCTCTTCTCTGTACGCTGACTCATCGTTGTTTCTGATGAGGCCAATCACCGTTGTGTCATCTGCAAACTTGACGATGGAGTTGGAACCATGTACAGGTGTGCAGTCGTAGGTGAAGAGGGAGTAGAGGAGAGGACTCAACACGCAGCTTTGAGGGACGCCGGTGTTCAGGGTGAGGGTAGAGGAGGTGTGGTTTCCTAACCTAACAGACTGGGGTCTGTTGGTCAAGAAGTCCAGTATCCAGTTACAGAGGGAAGTGTTGATACCCAGGTCGCTGAGTTTGGTGATCAGCTTGGAGGGGATTATGGTGTTGAATGCTGAACTGAAGTCTATGAACAGCATTCTCACATAAGTGTTGTTATTGTCCAGGTGAGAGAGGGCGGAGTGTAGTGCCATGGAGATGGCATCTTCCGTACTCCTATTCTGGCGGTATGCGAATTGGAGGGGGTCCAGGGTGGGTGGTAGGAGGGTTTTAAGGTGAGCCAGGACCAGCCGCTCTAAGCACTTCATGATGGTGGGGGTGAGTGCAACAGGGCGGAAGTCGTTGAGGCTCTCAGCCTTGGAGTGTTTGGGCACTGGCACGATGGAGGTGGTTTTGAAGCATGTGGGGACAGCTGCTTGGTCCAGGGACAGGTTGAAGATGTCGGTCAGGACCTCAGCTAGCTGCCCTGCACAAGCCCTGAGCACGCGTCCAGGGATGCCATC
>NW_019525530.1:380396-381541 GCF_002814215.2 Seriola lalandi dorsalis | reverse complement strand
TCTCCAGCGGCGTCGACGACGGCTACTGGTGTGACGTCACCACCTCTCCTGGTTCCTGATGTGACGTCACCGCCTCCCCTGGTTCCTGTTGTGATGTCACCGCCTCCCCTGGTTCCTGTTGTGACATCACCGCCTCTCCTTTTTCCTGATGTGATGTCACCGCTTCTCCTGATGTGACGTCACCACCTCTCCTGGCTCCAGCCATGACGTCACCCCCGCTCGTGGTTCCTGCCAGGGCACCACCACCATTGATTCTTGCCCTGACTCAGCCCACATGGCACTTGGTGTCATTGACACCTGCCGGCGCCGCCTCGGGTGGTCTCTGCCTCCGTGCCGTCTCCGGTGGTCCCTGACACTGTGCCGCTTCCAATGGCCCCTGACTCTTTGCCACCTCCCGTGGCCTCTGACTCTTTGCCGCCTCCGGTGGCCCCTGACTCTGTGCCGCCTCCGGTGGCCCCTGACTCTGTGCCGCCTCCGGTGGTCCCGTACTCTGTGCCGCCTCCGGTGGTCCCTGACTTTGTGCCGCCTCCAGTGGTCCGGCCGATCCCTGTTCCTTGTGTCCTGTCGGTGACCCAGCTGACTCCTGCTCCTGGTCACCCTCCAGAGGGGCGATGCCATTCTCCGGCTCGACCTCCGGAGGTGCGATGCCATCCTCCGGCTCGACCTCCGGAAAGACCCCGTCATCATCCTCCTGCTTGACCTCCAGAGGTGCGATGCCATCCTCCGGCTCGACCTCCGGAGAGACCCCGTCTTCGCCGCCGGCCTCCAGAACGGCTCCCTCCGTTTGCTCGACCTCCGGGTCGCCCCACTGAACTGCCCAGCCTGTCCATAAGGCCTCTGAGCCGCCCCTGTGTTGCCCCTGAGCATCGAAAGATGCTGTCCGCTGGCCCCTGGATCCCTCCTCCCGCCCGAGTTGTGTTTTTGTTTAGGGTCGTCTGGAATCTGACCCTTAAGGGGGGGGTTCTGTCATGGTTTGCCATGGCAGACACTTTTTGTTAGTTTTGTTTTGGACTTTGTCACTTCCTGTTTTATTTTGTAAAAAGGTATTCTTGTGTGTCTCAGTGTTTCGCTCCCTGTCTTGTTTCTGTGTAGTGATTGTCTGCCCCGCCCTAATGTGTTTCACCTGTGTGCAATCAACTTGCCTC
>NW_019525530.1:371257-380376 GCF_002814215.2 Seriola lalandi dorsalis | reverse complement strand
GGCTCTTTCCCTCGTTAAAGCTGTCTGTGTGTATCCAAAATCTGAGCATTCACATTTAGTGGGATTTCTACACAGAACACTTCAGGATAAGTTTTCCTGTCTATTTGAGTAGCATTCATGAAGAATATGATGGATTTCATGTTTACATGTCATAAAGTTATCAGTTACACCTTAGAATGCAATACTGTTGAAAGGCGCTGTTAAGCGTCAGGATCTGCTCTAAGTCCTCGTCAGAAGCTTTCTCTGTGTCTGAGAACTGAGTTTTTGTCACTAATTGTTCTGTCTATACAGAACACTTCAGGATAGGTTTTCCTGTCTATTTGACTAGCATTCATGAAGAATATGATGGATTTCATGTTTACATGTCATAAAGTTATCAGTTACACCTGAGAATGCAATACTGTTGAAAAGCGCTGTTTTCACGTTTCCAGCGCCTAATCGGCTCTTTTCCTCATTAAAGCTGTCTGTGTTTCTCCAAAATCTGAGCATTCACATTTAGTGGGATTTCTACACAGAACACTTCAGGATAAGTTTTCCTGTCTATTTGAGTAGCATTCATGAAGAATATGATGGATTTCATGTTTACATGTCATAAAGTTATCAGCTGCACCTGAGAATGCGATACTGTTGTAAAGCGCTGTTTCCACGTTTCCAGCGTCTAAAAGCGGCTCTTTCCCTCCTTAAAGCTGTCTAAGTGTATCAAAAATCTGAGCGTTCACATTAAGTGGGAACTCTACACAGAACACTTCAGGATAAGTTTTCCTGTCTATTTGAGTAGCATTCATGAAGAATATGATGGATTTCATGTTAACATGTGTAGCAGTATGATATGCTGCTGGGGCTGATTGCATTCAAGTCTGCCGCTCTGCACTTTACCTGGCGCTGTAGCCTATCAACGTAGAGGGCGAGGGAATAAAAGGGGGCCGTGCCCCTCTCTTGTCCTCTCACTTCCTGGCTCGAAGGCCCTCCCGCTTCCTGGCCTTCCACTTCCTCCTTTGCACTCGAGACGGGTAGGTGCACGGCTGCATTGTGTGCAGGTTGTTTCTTTTAGCTCTTATTAGCCTCTGCATTGAACTGTTTAACTTTGTGTGCGTAGTGGTCCATTGTGGTTAAGGGGATGGTGGCGATTCTTCCTTTTTGCCATAAACATTAAAAGGACAAGGTATGGACACCTTAGCATTTATGTTTAGTTCCAATTATAGCCGTTAACCAAGGTGCTAAACACCTCACCTGTCCATTTTTTATAGCTGATCCCGAACGCATCACCGGCGCACCACAGACGCTCCAGTTAAATACGGAGTGGTGCCGAGCCTCCTCGTCTCCTTGGAGGGGCTCCTGCTGTTCGGGACCCGTGGCTAACGGTGGATATTAAGTAAGGTCCAGGAACACTGCTACTTCGCCGACCCGCAGTTTGTGGTGACTGGGTGCTGTGGATGGCTCTGTTGACCCGCTAAATAGACTGTCGGTTGTGCATCTTTTCTGCTTCGCTTGCTTTTGCTTCGCTTGCTGCCGCTGCAACTGCTGCTACGGTGACGGTTTCCTGCAGGTTGCTGCACGCTCCCCCCGGTCGCCGGTGTCCGGCTCCCCTTCTGGGCGGCGGGCTTAGCGAGAGCTGCTCCGTCAGGACTGTGTGTGTGTGTGTGCGCGCGGGCGCGCGCGCGGTTGTGTTTGTTTGTGAAGGGATGAATGGTCATATTCACTGGCTGTGTGGACTGTGTGGACGTGTGAGTGTGAGCAGGGGTTAGATGGGACCAGGTATTTTTATGTGTTCTTTGAATGTATTTGAGTTAATTGGTTGGTCATTTATCATTTAGTTTATTTTTATTGAATGATTGTGTCCATTGGTTACTTTCTTTATTTCTTTCTTTTTGTTTGTTTGATTGTTTGTTTGGTTCGTTTGCTAAGTTGTCGTTAAGTTAATGGTCTAATGATTGTTTTCTTGTTTTATTGAGTTTAACAGTTTTGCATTCTCAGGTGTAACTGATAACTTTATGACATGTAAACATGAAATCCATCATATTCTTCATGAATGCTACTCAAATAGACAGGAAAACGTATCCTGAAGTGTTCTGTGTAGAAATCACACTTAATGTGAATGCTGAGATTTTGGAGACACATAGACAGCTTTAACGAGGAAAAGAGCCGATCCAATCGCTGGAAACGTGAAAACAGCGCTATTGAACAGTATTGCAATCTCAGGTGTAACTGATAACTTTATGACATGTAAACATGAAATCCATCATATTCTTCATGAATGCTACTCAAATAGACAGGAAAACTAATCCTGAAGTGTGAATGCTGAGATTTTGGAGACACACAGATAGCTTTAACGAGGAAAAGAGCTGATCCAAGCTCTGGAAGCGTTTAACAGCCAACACAGCATTCATTTCCCTTTCCCAAGCCTTCTTTAGACATTTAACTCGCACCCAATCAGTAGAAAAAGAAGTTGACTAATTTACTGATGAACTCTTTGATCTCCCATGAAAAGAAATTAATTCCACAAGAGTGAGGCCACTCTCCCAAGTGGCCTAAAAATTGGGGATGTTTCCCTTCACAGCCACATAAATGGGAACACCAAAGAGCTAAATATTATGCATCAACTGGAGATTTGTCATCAATACAGAGTTGAAATGTCCCTTCAGAGACCAACAAAAATTGCCACAGCTGACTGTATTTCAAGTCATCCAGGCGGGGTATTGGGTTAAGTTTTCAACCAGCAATAATCACGTCTCAGCAGAACTTCACAGACTTTGAAATTGCACCTGCGAAAGAGTAAAGAGAGTAACTACGAGTTTACAAATGGAGCTGGTGCAACACTCACAACACACGTGGTGCACTTCTCATCCCGTGCATTTTTTGTTTACGGAAAATGACTGCTGTTGCCTCTTCCAGGCAACAGCAGTCATGGGTGTATTAGTTCAATGCAGAATACAACTTCCACTTACTTGGGTTTTAAGCGATGACCCAGAGCTGCAATACTTTAGACCAGGGGTATTCAATTAAAATTCAAAGAGGTCCAGTCACAAAAATGTCCTCCCAGCAAAGGTCCGAATCTTATATTGTCACTCGAAATAGAGCACCCGGATGTAAATAAAAAACAACAACTGACTTTTCTACGTCATTTATTTTCAAATTTCAAGTGTTATATACTTTAAACATACCGATAAGTCTGAACTTGTATGGCATTTGAATGGAAAACATTACTGTAGTTGTCTTTACTACATTTCAAGTAACTGAATTTCTTCTTCTTCTTCTAAACAAAAGACCTTTGAGCTGCCCACCCCCCTATTTTAACCATGTATTAACTAGTGGCATTAAACCCAACAGGTCCTCACACATCTCTCTTCTCTTTGTGAAGAAATCTCACATTCACCAAAAG
The DNA here is from genome assembly GCF_002814215.2 of Seriola lalandi dorsalis. NCBI lineage: Eukaryota > Metazoa > Chordata > Actinopteri > Carangiformes > Carangidae > Seriola > Seriola lalandi. The sequence continues at coordinate 376,997 of NW_019525530.1, read as the reverse complement.
CTGGGCATTATCTGTTACATCTGTGGACTCATCAATGGCTAAGGATATGCATACTGTGTTTTGAACAGCTGCATCAAGCTGTGCCAGTACATCCTCTGCTAACAGTTCGGATTTTCTGGTTGTCGTTGAAGATGACAATGGGATTTGCTTGATTTTTTTCACACATGTCGTTTTTTTGTTTACTGTCAAGTAAAGTCTCTGCAGCCGCATTTAAGCACTCCTTCACTTCCACTGTCCCATCGCTGAATGTTTCTTGTGTTGCGCCAAAATCCACGCAATCTTAAGTGAACACTCATCTGCACGTTGCTGGCCTGTAAATGCATGTGTGAGGACACGGGTAGACCGGTCATACTGTGCTTTCAGTTCGATAATTTTACTTGCCCTCACTGCGGACTTCTGTGGGCATGTTTCATCAAACGATCCGTGTTTGGTCTCATAGTGACGCTTAACGTTGCTACTTTTTATTAACGCCACAGTTTCACAGCATAAGAGACACACAGGTTTAGAACTGGCTGCAGGCAGAACGAACATGTATTGGTCCGTCCATTCATCTTTAAAAGTTCGGTTTTCACTGTCTACTTTTCTCAAGCCATTTTCACTCCCCCTCCCCCTCTCTATTCTCTGGTGCTGAAAGGTAAACAATCGATTTGATTGGCTTGGCTATTGATGACGTTTCTGTCGTATAAACTAAATTAGCTGCGCATGCACGAATGATTTATCTTTTTATTAGGCCTAATATTATAATTATAATATAATTTTCACGGGTCCGGGCAGAGCCGTCACTGGGTCCGTGTCCGGACCGCGGTCCGCCATTTGGTGATGCCTGCTTTAGACGCTGCCATGTAAAGTTTTGTCTTTTTTGTGTGTGTGTGTGTGTGTGTGTGTGTGTGTGTGTTATATTGTTTGAACACATTTCCATATCAAATTTTAAGTCAAACCACCAACAATGCTCAAAAAGCCAGCTAGACATAGTCACATATATACAGCAATAGAAAAATGTGGTCAGGTTGGTTCCAGATATTTCAAAAAGTGACCCTACCGGTCTTCCCATTTATGTTGACCTTTTGAATACAGGAATGTGGCATACAGTTTTTAAAACACTATAGACAGTGGGAGGAGATGTGGCCACAAACATCCATATGGAGTGGTTCCAATCACAACAAAAACGATGGAGTGGCCATTTTAATCAAAAATCCTCAGGTTCTGGTGAAGGGCAGCACTGTGGTGAGAGACGGTCGGGTACTTTTAGCACACTTTTATGGGACAGGATTTTAGCTTTCTTAATATTTATGGCTTTAACCAAAAGAATGACAGGTATGAACTTTTAGAAGACTTGCAGTCCCACATGCTAGGGAAAGCACCTTTGGTTTGAGGAAGTGATTTTAACTGCATTTTAAGTAGAAAAGATAAGAAAAGAACAGGGGAAGATTTTAAAGTTGATAAAACATCGGCTTTATTGCAGGGCATATGCAGGGATTTTAAACTTCAGGACTGTTTTAAAACCATGCATCCCAGAGAGGAGGGCTTCACCTGGTTCAGTGATGATGGCACCAGAGCCTCTCGCATAGACTATGTTTTTACACAGGATTGCCCACCAACCGATACTGGATTGACCCCTGTTTTTTTCTCTGATCACCAGATGCTCTCCTGCACCCTTTCACTCTCTTCAGGTGTGACATCAGGAACCCTTCAAGACTTGTACGATACACAAGCACACTGGTGGGAGATGGTGAAGGGAAAGACCCAGAGTTTTTTTTAGACAGGCAGGGAAAAGAAAAAAAGATAGGGGAAAAAAGGTGCATGATGGGACTGCAGAAGCGACTACAGCGCTATTTTAAACTAAACCAGCAAGGAATGGATTTTAACGAAGAAATTAAACAAGTCAAAACAGAAATGTCGACATTGGCAAAAATTTTAAGCAAGGTTGTCATTTTAAGAAGCAGGGAACGGGAAATAGAGGAGGGTGAAAAGTGCACAAGGTATTTTTAACAAAGGAGGGACAATCTTAAAACTTAAAGTAAATGGGTGCACAACTGAAAAGATAGAGGAAATGAAACAGATTGTTGAAGGATTTTATGGGGAACTTTATAAAGAAACGCCTGTTAAAATGGACACCATGTCTGAAGTTTTAAGAGTAAGCAATAGTGTGCTTTTAACCCAAGATTTTACTATTTTAAAGCAAAATAAATGTATTAGAAATGTTAAGAAAGGGAAGTCCCCAGGACAAGACAGACTTCCCTTAGAATTTTATTTGACATTTTGGGACATTCTAGCACCTGACTTACTCAATGTTTTTATGGATTTTGAAAGACTACACCGACTTCCAGACAGTTTTAGAGTAGGGATAGTGACTCTTCTTCAAAAGAATCAAAGACAAGACTGACCTGATGAACTGGAGACCTATCACACTTTTAAATTTTGACTGCAAATTTTTTAGCAAACTTTTAGCATCATGTATGCCCTTGCACCACCAGAAAATTCATGATTAACGGGCATTTGACAAAAGCAGTCACTATCAACTGTGGTGTCCGTCAGGGTTGCCCGTTATCTGCCTTCCTCTACATAACATGTATAGAACTGCTGGCACAGATTTTGAGAAGGGACCAACGAATTAATGGGGTGGGAGTTCCGGGGAGTGAGGGACTCAACAATAAATGCATTTTATATATGGATGACGTGAACATTTTATGCACTGACCCTTTATCTGTCAACAGAACGCTAGACTTGACTGACTGGTTTGGGCGGGCTTCTGGGTCAAAACTAAACAGGAGTAAAACCCAAGCCCAATTTTATGGCCCATGGACAGTGACTGAGACGACAGGACTCCCTTTTAGTACAACCCAGACTGACCAAAAGATACTGGGGATCAGATTTGATAGGGATGGAGGAGGGGCAACAAACTGGCCAGACTTGGTAAGGAAAGTGAAGCAGAGACTAGGACACTGGGGACTTAGAGGACTGACGATCGAAGGAAAGGTTTTAATCATTAAAGCAGTGATTTTACCTTTGCTTTTACTCACCAGTTCTGTTTTTATTCCACCTAGAAGAGTGCTTTTAGATCTAGAATCAGCCATGTTTTATTTTTTGTGGAGCTTGAAGTGGGAAAGACTCAGGAGAGATGTAGTGAAAAGAGCAAAAGAGAATGGAGGAAAAGGCATGCCAGACCTATATTTGTTAATAGGAGGACAATATACTGCACTACATTTTACAATCGCCACAGACCCATCCGGAAACCCCAAGACCACAGCGATGACACGTTTCTGGATGGGTTCTTATCACAGACGAATGAAGTTTTTACACAAAGATCTTAAAGTATCTGTGTCTTTTAGCCTGCCACCATGTTATGCTTTTATCCCCACATTTTTAAAGCATTTTAACCTGGAGCAGGAGGAGTTGCATGTTTTAACCAAACATCGTTCTCTGATGTCCTTTGTGCACGAGCAGGAACCAGTGAGTCCAGTGCGCGGGCTCGCACTCGGCGAGCCCTCAACAGTTTGGTGTAATGTGAACCACCCCGCTCTCCCAAACAGACTGCAGGACCTGTCATGGATGGTGGCTCATGAGATTCTCCCAGTCAGGTCCGTTATGCACTCCCGGGGCATGTCAGCGCACTCAACCTGCCCCCGAACTGGTTGTGGCACGCCAGAGTCAGTGAGGCATTTGCTCTGGGAGTGCAGCGCTGCCATAGACCAGTGGGCAACGGCTGGCTCCTTAGAATTACTGTACTTGCCAGCAAGGGAGGTCCTTACACCACAACTGGTGTTGTATGGGGCGAGCCCAAAAAAAATGAAAAAGAGTGTCATGTCCAAGAATTTATGTTAAGTTACTTTTGTGTTGTCCTGTCTTTATGCTGTCTCGTGACTTCCTGTTTTATTTTGAAATCTTACTTCCCTCTCGTGTCAGATAACTTGCTCCTTCCCCCCATGTGTCTGATTGCCTGCCCCTCCCTGATTGTCTCCACCTGTGTCCCCTTACCTTGTGTCTATTTAGAGTTTGTGTCTTCCTTTGTCCTGTCCTAGTTTGTCTTGTTTATTTCAGACAGCCAAGCCAATTCTCACCACATCCAAGCCACGTCAGGTTCCTTTGAACTCTTGTGCTATCCTTGTTATATCTTTCACGAACTTGTTTTACTCTATCAAGAGTGATTTTTGGTTAGTAGTTTTATGCCTCCTTAGAGAGTGATTTTGTGTTGATACTTTACCAATAAAGATTGTTTATTTTTGCATTTTTGGTCTTGAGTCGTGCGTTTGGGTTCACGTCCTTGCTCAGTCATGACATTACGAACTAGCCAGCATGAATCCAGCCGACTCAGACCAGTTAACGGCAGCCATTCTCTCCCAAAACGTTCGCCTGAATCAGCAGGAGGACCAGATGTCCTTTCTGCATAGCGGGATGAAGGAGTTGACGAGCGGCCAAGAGGACTTCAAGACGGCTATTGTTACCCAGGTAAACCTCCGGGCAGCACAAGTTCATCAGGTCCTCACTCACCGGCTGTCGTACCACCACGACAGGATCCCCGAGAGAAATAATGTTTGGGGGAGCGGAATGTGTGGCCGTTTGTAGGGACGAACCCTGCTCCTGAAAAAAAAAAAAAAAAAAAAAAAATCGGAAGACATCATTTTAACCAATGCACTCCTTTTTGAAAGACTTTTAACATGGACACTATTCATCATTAACATCATTACGAGATACTTTTTTTTTTTAAACTTGATTGATAATTCTAACTTTTATCTGTAAAGCCTTTAAAACAATTGTTTTCATTGGTTTAAAATGGTTTTACTGATGACAGTGATTTATCTTTTTGTTGTATGTAAAAAAAAAAATTGTATCTGTTTAAGTTTGAAGTATGTGAAATAAGTGTCAATAAACCTTTTCAAAAGGAAAAAAACCTGTTCTTATCAGTTTAATATCTGATATGTCCTTTATACGAGGACAAACATATTAAAGTGATTTTTAGAGCTGGGATCTGAAAAAGGGTCTTGCTCCGTTCCATTGCAGTGCCGCCGGGTACAGTGCAACCTTCTCTCGCCTTGTGGAAAACCAAGCAATGACACAAACACAGAGTTTCACATGACACTTTGTCGTTGGCTCGAAGAAAGGAAGTCGGCTCCCCCTGCAGTTTTGTACCCATTACGATCGTGAAAACCCACTCTACGGACATGACCAAATGCGTAACAGCATTGTTGATGGGCCATGGTACTGGCAAAAAAACTTCTTCTTGAAAGGTCGGAAGACACCAACTTTAGGGTGCTTCATAAAATGAAATATGACTTGAAATACAGTCAGCTGTGGCAATTTTTGTTGGTTTCTGAAGGGACTTTTTAACTCTGTATTGATGACAAATCTCCAGTTGATGCATAATATTTAGCTCTTTGGTGTTCCCATTTATGTGGCTGTGAAGGGAAACATCCCTCATTTTTAGGCCACTTGTGAGAGTGGCCTCACTCTTGTGGAATTCATTTCTCTTTCATTGGAGATCAAGGAGTTCATCTGTAAATTAGTCAACTTCTTTTTCTACTGATTGGGTGCTTGTTAAATGTCAAAAGAAGGCTTGGGAAAGGGAAATGAATGCTGTGTTGGCTGTTAAAATATGGAGGACTGCTCTTTCCTGTATATATAGATGGTCAATGAAGAGCAGGCGCAGGTTAATTCCATTTGAAAGTGATTGATGGTTTTCATTATTCAGAGGTCATGTTACATATGTTTTACCCCTCTGTGTCGCAAATTTGCCATGAATGCA
>NW_019525530.1:359195-370944 GCF_002814215.2 Seriola lalandi dorsalis | reverse complement strand
GCCTGATAACTTCAAGTTTTTTCCTCCACAACCCCATTGGATAGAGCCTGTGACAATATGGCACTGGCGAGTCACGGGACTTGTTAGGTGGCAAGCAAAGACAAGCCTACCGCGATGGTGGTGACTGTGGCGAATAGACTCCTAGGCTGTCCTTGAAGCGAGGGGCTGTACTGACTCTGGTTTCTCTTCATAACGCACAAGTCTTTCGCCTTTTACTAAAGACTTCCGTGGAGAGGAACAGCAACGAGTTCAAGCTATTTTTGGTAGGCTTTGCCTAACGACGGAGCCCTTTGAGTTTGTGAAAAGTCAAAAAGCTGTCCACATCACAAATGAGGGCGGCACAATGGAGAGCTTGGGCGGAGGTGCTAAAAAGCAGCCAGTGTCACGCTTGTGTCAGAAACAGGAAACCGCAACTAGTGAGATTTGTGCCAAGAGTGTAACTTGGACATCAGACACTGGGGGCTCATCGCGTCTCGGCCTTTTGGCTTAGATCAAGCGGATAACACGGAGACATCGTTTTCGAGAGGTAAAAAGAAAAAACACCTACGGGAAAGATGGCCGCATCGGCCTCCATTGAGCAGCCGATCCCAAAGGTCGGGCTGAGATATACATTGCGGTTCCAGGCAAAATCTGAGGAGGAACAAGTTCTTTCAAGGGTCCATTTCTGCAGATTGTCATCATGGGGCAGCTGCATCTGAAGGTGGAAGACGTCTACTGCATTCAGTGGAACCAGCAAGAAAAAGCTTTTGACGTCACCCTGAGGAAGGAGGACGTCTACAGCAGAGTGGCTGAGGTTTGCGGGAAAGTAGCTGGGGAAGGGCACCTGGCAGCATATAAGATTTGCAATCTTGACAGACCGAACTACAGGACAATCACTTTCCATATGTTTAACCCGTTTGTAACAGACGCTGCTTTAACTGCATTTCTTGGGCAGTATGGAGACGTCATCACAGTAGCAAGGTATGTGAAGGACCCATTAGGTTTCTGGACGGGGAGGAAGCAATTCCAGGTACTCCTCCACCCGCACCCTGAAGGGCCTGGCGGCCTGAAGCACCCGCCTGACTTTTTCAGCCTCGGTGGGGACCGCAGCTACCTTTTCTACCCTCGACAACCAGCTTTCTGCAGGCGGTGTAGGCAGTCCGGCCACATAGAAGCTGCTTGTGCTGGGGTTTGCTGCCATTCCTGTGGGCAGGGGGGCCATGTGGCCAAAGACTGTACTGCACCCAAGACTTGCCATGGTTGCGGGGCACTGGATCACCTATACTGCAGCTGCAGCTGCAACAGAAGGACTTTTGCAGAGGTCGTGAAACCGAGTGGTTGGCTGGAGGGAGCCAAAGAACCAGAAAAAAGGCTTGAACTTGCAGGAAGTGAAGTATGGGCAGAGGCGGATTCTGGGTCATCTGAGAGGGGCGAGGAGACAGTGCCTCGGATGCAGGGATCAGCCAGAGACGTCGGAGCAAACAGAGAAGTCCAGGCCCACCCTGAAAACATGGAGGGTGGAGTCTCAATGCAGAGCCCTGGCCAAGCATCCTCCAAGGTGAAACCAGGGGCAAGGAGGGGTTCCCAGGTTTTCGGGGTGGGTCTGGCGACTGAAAGGGAAGAGAGTGGGGATGAAGGGCATAGCAAAAAAAAGAGGGGGAAGAAGAAATGGGAGCAGGGTCAGCCGAAAGAGGAGGGGGACGATAGGGAGAGGGCAGATGGTGCAGGACAACAAAGAAAAATTGCAGAGGAAGGGGAGGGTGAGGTCGAAGGGCAAGAGGTGGTTGGAGAACTACATAGCGGAGATTCAGCAGACTTGCTGTCTTCAGGGTTGGGGCTGGCTTTTGATCTTTCCCCGGGCCTGCTCATGTTATCTCCCCCACAGGGAGAGGATGCATATGATGGACCCAGCAGGCCAACAGCATCCCCAAACACAGTGCCCTTTTCCTGGGCGGAGCAGATGGACGATGAGGATCTCTACGCGCAGTAGGGAGAGCAATGTGCTTGGGAATGGACATTAAAATATACAAATGGGTTCTTTTAAGGTACTTACTTTAAATGTGAGAGGAATGAGGGACCCTGTCAACAGAATGGTCGTTTTTGATTTTGTAGCCTCCTTACAGGTGGAAAGTAGTTTTTCGCAGGAGGTTCATTTACGGGATAAGGGGGATGTGGTGAAGTTTTCAAGGGAGTGGAAAAAAGGGGTTTCAGTGAAGAGTGTAAGGGGAATCTACTCTACAGGAGTTGGAATTTTGTTTGGGGTTAAAGAGATTAGGGTAGAGGAGGTTTTTGTTATAGTCCAGGGGAGGGTACTGGGCACTGATATTTCATGGGGGGCAGTCAAGCTGAGGGTTATTGTGGTGTACGGACCACAAACTCCGGCAGAAAGACAAGAGGTGTTTGGACTAGTAGAGCTGCACTTTGTCACCAATAGGCAGTGTAGCGGCTAAGCCTAAACTTAAAGCCACTGAGGGGCTGCATAGACGGGCTAAAACTAATCGACGCGCTTGCTGCTACTGCACTTGTGTCCAATGAGACAAACAGCTTCCGGATTCGCTTCTTCATTTGATATTTTCTTTATTTTTCACCGTCTGGATCTTTTAACCATGCAAGAATCCATTACTTAGTGCAGATAAAGTTCATACAAACAAATGTGACAACAGCGGAGCGGAGCATACCATGCAGCATAGCGGAGCGGTCGAAAAACTGTGTGCTCCTTCCGTCTAGCAACACCTGACACCTGCCAGGAGGTTCCCACCCATATATAAATTCACACCCACACAATACAATGAGGACACCTAGGGGCCAAATTTGGTATCTACATATATTCACCTAAAAATGGCTCCTACATACCGGCCCCTAATTGTAATGGATTACAGACATACAATTCTTTCAAATACAAACCAGGGAGCCATAATCAAAATGATACAATGAACACATTTTACCACACAATGTAGTCTTTTTCACAGAAACCTGAGATGGCATGCTAATCTGTAATCTCATGTAGCAAGCAAAGCTTTGTCACAGGACGTTCAATGGCGCTAGACTTTGTCTGCAGACGCACTGAACGGACAACTCCCTTTTTATCCTGGAAAACCTCCAAGACTCTTCCTAGTGGCCAGGAGCCTCGTGGGGCAGTAACATCCATTATGACCACAATATCGCCAAGCTTGAGATTTCTCCTTTCCTGGTTCCACTTTTGCCTTTCCTGCAGCAGAGGTAGGTATTCTCGTACCCATCGCTTCCAGAAAAGGTCGGAGATATACTGGACTTGTCTCCATCTCCTTTTCACATACAGATCATGTGGCTCAAACAATCCAGGTGGTAAAGATGGTCTTCCTTTCATGAGCAGGATATGATTGGGAGTGAGTGGCTCCAGATCGTTTGGATCATCCGAGAGTTTAGTGATGGGCCGATCATTTAAGATGGCTTCAGCTTCACACATTACTGTTTGAAGTCCATCGTCATCCAGTCTCTGCTGTTGAAGCACTGAACTCAGAACCTTTCTCACCATGCGGATTACACGTTCCCAGACTCCACCATGATGTGACACTGCTGGAGGATTGAAACTCCAATTAACTCCCTTTTCCCGCAGAGCTCCTTGAATTTGTGAATGATTCAATGATGCGAGCGCCTCCCTTAGCTCTCTCTCTGCTCCAATGAAGTTGGTTGCATTGTCAGATCGAATGTGGGCAACGTGGCCTCTCCTGCAAATGAAACGGCGCAGAGCGTTGATACACGCATCTGTATCCAAAGAGTAGGCCACCTCAAAATGAACCGCTCTGCTGGCTAGACAGGTGAAAACCACACCATAGCGTTTGGCTGTGCCTCGTCCTTTGCTCACAACAATCGGCCCAAAATAGTCAATCCCAACATTGGTAAAAGGCAGATAATCAGGAAGAATCCTTTCCTTGGGCAAATCTGCCATTTTTTGCACCACCATTCTTCCGTTGTACCTCGTACAGAAAACACATTCTGTTATGACCTTTCTCACGGCTGAATTTGCACTTGTGACCGAATATTTCCTCCTCAGCGTGGACAACGTGTGATTGCGACCGCTATGGCCAAGTTACTTGTGAATATGCATTAGCATGAGAGTGGCAACACGTTGATCCTTGGAGAGGATTAGCGGATGTTTAGCTTCCTCGGGTAGAGAACCCCTAGTCAGCCGACCTCCAACTCTCAGCAGCCCATTATCCAAATATGGATCCAGCCTGTAGATATTGCTGTGCCTGCTTACAGCTTTCCCGGATGACAGCATAGCAATCTCTTCTCCAAATCTTTGGTGCTGGCAGTATTGAATGATGGCAAGCTCAGCCTCCAAAAGATCCTTCACAGACAACGTTTGCCTTGGTGTGTCTGAGCTTGGCTTGCTGGTGTTGGAAGCCTCTGGCTCACTCCTCCTGCGCCACCTTTCCAACAGAATTCCTTTCAGCCTAAGGAACCAGGCAACGGAAACCTTGAGCTTCATCCAACTTGAGAAGTAGGCCATAAGTCGACCAGTGGCATCAGGTGAACCCTCCACACTAATGACATTCACCACAGCTTCCTTCTTGACCTCCATGTCATCTGCTGCTATCGCAGTCTCGACCATATTTACTGGCCAGTCCTCTTCTGGTTTACACAAGAACTTTGCACCCTCAATCCACCTGTTGTCATGAATGAAGTCTCCAACCCTCACGCCTCTGGATGCAACATCCGCAGGGTTTTCCTTCGAGCTCACATACCGCCATTGTGCAGTTCTGGTGGCTCCTCTGATAGCAGAGATCCTGTTGGCCACGAATGTATGGAAACGCTTGTCCTCATTCATGATATATTTCAGCACAGAAGTGCTATCTGTCCAAAAAACTGACTCTTGCAGCTGGAGCTTCAGCTCTGCCTTCAACATGAGGTCCATACGCACAGCCAGAACGGCAGCAGTCAGCTCCAAGCGAGGAATAGTAACAGTTTTCAAAGGTGTAACTCTGGCCTTACCCATCAGGAATGCAACATGGATGTCATCTTTATCATTCTGCATCCTGAGATAAGTGACTGCTCCATATCCTGACTCACTCGCATCTGAAAAATGATGTAGCTGAGAGTGTATGGGATGTCCGAAGCCTTTAGGTTTAATGCACCTTTCCACCTTAAACTCAGACAGCGCATCCAGGTCTTCCATCCACCTTGTCCACTGAGGCAGGGTATCCTGGGGTATGGTCTCATCCCATCCAAAATTTCTTCTACAAAGCTCCTGTAGCATAATTTTAGCAGGCAACAGAACTGGTGCAAGAAACCCCAGAGGATCATACACAGAACTAGATACAGACAACATTCCCCGTCTGGTGCATGTCTTCTGTTGGACCTCCATCTTGAAGTTAAATGCATCAGTCTCAACACACCACTGCAACCCAAGAGCTCTTTCCACAGGAAGTTTGTCTCTGTCCAGATCAAGTTCACTCAGCTCTTTAGCTCTGTGTTCCTCAGGAAGAGTTCGCAACATGGTGTGATTATTGCTAATCCATTTGGTCAGAGTGAAACCTCCCTTTTGACAGAGGGCAATAAGATCTTTGACCATGAGGGTGGCTTCCACTTCTGAGCCCATGCTCTTCAAACAGTCATCAACATAGAAGTTCTCCTTAACTGTTTGAACCACTGCAGCTGGAAAGTCAGACTGATTGCCATCTGCTGTCTTCCTCAAAGCGAAGCTGGCACAACTTGGCGAGGACACCGCACCAAATAGATGAACAGTCATACGAAACTCAGTCGGCTCCTTGATCAGATCTCCCTCCGGCCACCACAAAAAGCGCAGGAAGTCTCTGTCCTCCTCTGCCACCTTGACCTGATGGAACATTGCTTGGATGTCACCCATTATTGCCACTGGTTCCTGCCTGAACCTAATGAGGACCCCAAGCAACGTACTGGTGAGGTTGGGACCTTGCAAGAGCTGTTGGTTCAACGATGCCCCCTTGCATGCTGCACCACAGTCAAACACCACCCGCAGAGTCCTCTTCCTTGGATGATATACCCCGTGGTGAGGGATATACCAAACCTTGCCACTGCCACTGACAAGCTGCTGCGAAGGTACTTGTTCTGCATAGCCCTTGCTGGTCATTCCATTGAGGTACGTTTTATACTCCTCGTAAAACTGCTCATTGTTTAGGAACTTCCGCTTCAGACCAAGTAGCCTTTGCTTCGCCACAGAAAAGTTGTTTGGCAGAGACACATCATCCTTCTTAAAGGGCAATTTCAGGCTGTAATGACCCTCTATGAGTGTTGCAGAACTTTCAGCAATCTCCATGAACTTCACATCCTCTCTTGAGAGCCCCCTTTCCTCTGTAGCTCTCTCGTTAAAGTCATGGTTATACTGCTCACTCAGCATTTCTTCCAACCTGCTCACAGAAATCCTGTTGACAACCACTGAAGGGACCTCAGCTTCAAAACTGCTGCCATTACCTTGCAAAGGGCCGTTAATAACCCATCCCAGTACCATTCTTATAGCATATGGGCCTTCTCCTTGGTTATTTATGACCTCCCAAGGCTCCAACATCTTGGGAGCATTGCTTCCAATCAACAAATCCACATTAGCTTTTATGCTGGGAATTTTTACCTTGGCTAGGTAGGGCCACTTTGCCAAATCTCCTTCAGTCACAATGTTGTCCATGCCCACAGGCATCTTCCTCTGAGTGAGGACTTCAGGAAGTTTGTAGAAAAGATTATTCTCCAAACCAGATATTTCCAAACCAGATAGTGAATATGCTGGAACAACCCTTTCCTGTCCCATAGTTTGTAGGAGAAAGTTGGTTCGTCTACCAGCAAGATTGAGCCTTTGCATGAGCTGCTCTGAACAAAAGGTGGCTGAACTGCCAGGATCCAAAAAGGCGTATGTGTTTACTATACGGTCCCCCTTGATGGATTTAACTTGAACTGGAAGGATGGAAAGAAGACAGCGATCATCCCCGGCCCCTGTATGACCACACGTTTTATGAGGTGCTGTGATGTTACATGCCACGGGCTCCGTGGAATACTTTGTGTTTGCTTTCACTGCATCCTTTTTGTCAATATGAAGAACACTTGGATGGTTTTGACCACAAACCCTGCAGGTCAAACGCTTGTCACAGTCTCGACTCCTGTGCCCAGCACATAAACAACCGAAACAAAGCTCCTTTTCCTTTAGAAAGCTTATTTTATCTCGGTGTTTCTTCCTTTCAAACTGCTGACATCCATCCAATGCATGACCTTTGGAGCAACACACACAAGCTAACTTCCCTGTAGAACCATGAGCTGATAAATCCATCCCTGCATCTCGATAGCTCTCAACTGATTGCACTGGTGCAACAGTGGTAGCAAAGCTGTTTCCTCTCACTTTGTTTATTGGTTGTGACTTCATCCTAGTGCTGACCTTGAACGTAGATGGTCCAGATGGCACATCTCGAATGTCACCAAATAGAGGGTCAGATAGTATTCGGACATGTTTTTCAATGAATGCAACCAGATCCTTGAAAAGAGCTCTCTGCCCAGATGCTTCCAGTATGTCATGTGCAACAGTCCTCCATCGCTCTCTCAGCTTAAATGGCAGCTTAGACATGACAGCTCTCATATTACTTGGAACATCCAATTCTCTCATGTACTGTAGCTTCTCCATGACATTACAACATGAGCGCAAAAACAGAGAGTAAGCTTGCAATGCATTTACATCTTCTGCCTTTATTGCAGGCCAAGCAAAAACCTTTTCAATGTATGCAGTGGCAATCTTATACTCATTGCCGAAGTGTTCTTTGAGCAGCTGTTTTGCTTGATCATAGCCACACTCTGGAGCCATCTGCTGACAGCTCCGCACCAGCTCCCTTGGCTGCCCTCTAGTGAACTGTTCAAGATAATACAAGCAATCACCTCTGCTCACCTTCTCTTCCACTCCTTGCTCAAATGCTTGCTTAAAAGAAATGTATTGAAGAGGATCCCCATCAAATATTGGAATATCTCTTGCCGGCAATAACATTAAACGTTGCTGATGTACAAGAGCTGATGTTATTTCATTCTGCCTCTCCATTATGGCACAGATACTTCCAAATTGACTTTCATCCATCATCTGAGCATTGAACAGTCTGGGTTCCAAAGGTGGTAAGAATGCATCCATTTGCGTTGTGGAGGAGACATTTTGCATTTTTGAATCCTTGCACTCCTTTAATCCAGATGTACATTGCTGACTAGCCTCTTGTGCTAGCATGGCAGTTGGCTGTGGGTCATACGTTGGCAGTGACCAATCCCTTGGCTGTTGCTTGCTCTGATACACAGGTCTGTACTCCTTTGCCATTGGGTTGAGCGTGTTATCAGCTGTTGCCTTCTTTTGCTTGTCAACACAGGAATTCTTTGCATTAGATGCAGCTTTACTTCGGGTGTCAGAGGCCTGTAACACTGCTAATTTAGCTGTGGATGCAGCTAGCTTGGCTTCCAGCTCAAGCTGTTTCTTTCTCCTTTTGAGCTGCTGCTCTTGTTCTTCCAACGCATGCATTTTCTTTAAAGCTACAGCCTGAGCAAGCAATGCGGCTCGCTCAGCCTCTTCTCTAACTCTTGCAGAAGAAGTAGTGCTTGATTTTGAGGTTTTTCTGCTTGAATGCCTACTAGCCAGATTCGAAACACTGTCCTCTGGATTAACGTCATCATCATCAACATCAACATCATTATTTGACTTTTGGGTGGCACTTGACAACCATTTTGTTACATTGGAAATGAATTCATTATTACAAATCATTTTTGCTTTGAACCATATATTGCGTTTTTCTTTTTCTTCATCAGGCAAAATATCAACCAAAGACCCATGGATATCCTGAGCTTCATCACACAAATGGACAAAGTCTTTAAAAGCACATTGTACCTTTACCTTTTCTTTGGTTTGCATAAGCGCTTGCATTTTTTCTTTTAAATTACTTGCCTTATTTAGTTTAGCTTTCCTAAAAGCTTGCAACCTTTCAAACCTTTCAGCCAAAGCCTTGGCAGTTAATTTTACAACACGCTTTTGTTTGTCCTTTTGCGCACCAACGCCATCCGTATCACTGTTCATTTCAACCGATTGCGCAATAGCCTCTACAGGCTTGTCCAAAGTTTCATGCACATCCATGATGATATTCCCCAACACACGCACAGTTTATAAGTCAATTGTTCTCATGCTTGAACCACCAATGCATTGGATTTGCCCGCTAGTTAGTAGTAAACAAATGTGCGCATATAAACATGAATGGCCATTCAGACATTGGTAGCGCTACCACTCACGTTGGGCGCCTTGATGAACCAGATGAATGAGCGTCGCCACTATGTGAAGATCGGGTCCCCGTTGTCCTCACGCTGGCGAAGCCTGGTGGCTCCAAACACCGAAGAGTGATGGATACTAACAGCTTTAGCAGACGCCGCCGTCCTCAGTCCAGTCCACCGATGTCCTCTCACCGATAGCCGGATACAAACAGGTGACTCAGGTAGATACAATGTCTTTAGATGTTGATTGAATGATTTTCAGGATCCCATCAGCTGGAAACTGCAGCATCATCCGCAGCAATGAAGCTCTTCCTGCATCGCTTTAGCAAAGTTTTTCGACTTAATGTAGCGGCTAAGCCTAAACTTAAAGCCACTGAGGGGCTGCATAGACGGGCTTAAACTAATCGACGCGCTTGCTGCTACTGCACTTGTGTCCAATGAAACAAACAGCTTCCGGATTCGCTTCTTCATTTGATATTTTCTTTATTTTTCACCGTCTGGATCTTTTAACCATGCAAGAATCCATTACTTAGTGCAGATAAAGTTCATACAAACAAATGTGACAACAGCGGAGCGGAGCATACCATGCAGCATAGCGGAGCGGTCGAAAAACTGTGTGCTCCTTCCGTCTAGCAACACCTGACACCTGCCAGGAGGTTCCCACCCATATATAAATTCACACCCACACAATACAATGAGGACACCTAGGGGCCAAATTTGGTATCTACATATATTCACCTAAAAATGGCTCCTACAGGCAGGTAATTGTAGGGGGTGATTTTAATGTAGAGTTGGGAAAGGGGAGGGATACCAGCGATGTGTTCATCTCCCAACTTATGACCAGACATAGCCTGGTAGATTAGGGAAGGAGGTCAGACCGCTGGTAGACGGTCCCTCATGGCATAATTCAGGGGAAATAGCAAGACGTTTGGATTATGTGTTTGTGGCAAAGTCTATGAGTCTGCTGGCAGGTTGACTGCTCCCTGTTTTCTTTTCAGACCATCATGGCCTGTTGTTTGAGGTGCTTTCACGTGTACCAGTGTTTGGGCCTGGGTACTGGCGCCTTAATATCAGTGTCCTGGAGGAGGTGATCTTTAAAGAGAACTTTGTTTTGTTTTTTAAAGGCCTTGTAGGACTCAGACCAATGTGTCCTGGAGTGACGGAGTGGTGGGAGGTTATCAAGGAGCGTATAAAATTGTTTTGTTTAAAATATTGCAAAAGGAAGGCGAGGTTGGCCAAGAGGGAGGTGCATTGTCTCCTCGAGCTCGAGTACGCCAGGGGAAACTCTGGGAACACTGTAAATCAGTGGGATTGTGACTCCCTGAAAGCACGGCTTAGGGATGTCTTTGAGGGTAGGGCCCGGGCACACCTGTTGAGGTTGCGTCAGGAATTCCTTGAGAATTGCGAGACGTGTTCTGCTGGTTTCTTCAGCTCAGTACGGGAGGATAAGTCACAACAGGTAGTGACAGGGATCAGGGATAAGCAGAGCAGGGTTGTGTCGGAAGCGGGTGAGATGGCGCGCCTCGCCACTGACAAGACAAGTTTTGTGGAGAAAGCAGTAGATGTAGGGGGAGTGGAGCCTTTCCTGAGTTTATTGACCCAGTGGGTGCCACAAGACATAGCGCAGGCGTTGGAAGCCCCGCTCACCCTCAAAGAGCTTGAGGGTGCCCTCAGCAGAATGAAAAGACGGAAGGTGCCTGGCATCGACGGGCTGCTGCTAGAGTTTTATCTCAAGTTTTGGGACATACTTGGACCGGTAGTGTTGGAGGTGTTGTCTGAGATACTCCGCACAGGGGCAATGAGAAGGTCTTTGGCCACTGGAGTTATCTCCCTTCTTTTCAAGAAGGGTGATCCTACTGACTTAGGTAACTGGCGGCCTCTGACCACGCTGTGTGTTGATTATAAACTCCTGGCCAAGGTCCTAGCAGATTGTCTGAGCACAGTGCTTCCACATGTTGTTCATGTGGACCAGACATGCGGGGTGGCGGGCTGCTCAGTGAGATGGAATCTCCAGCTCATACGGCACGCCATCGCTTGGGCGGAGGACAGGCGCCTGCCTCTTATGATGGTTAGTGTTGGGTCTGAGCTCTACCTGGGCACCATTATGTTAACAGTACTCTACCTCATGAGCTGGACACCAAATATGTTAGATTTCGGTTGTTTATCAATTTATTGGCTATCACAAATTAAGAAAATATTAATATTAAAAATATTAATATTAAATAATAACTTTAAAATTACTTAAAGTTCACGGGGGACCAGCCTAAACTAATAGGCAAAATAGCCAATATGGATTTAGTCTCAATTTATTACCATTAATCTGGAACTCTGATTAACCATTAGCTTACTAACTGTAACCAAATTACCATATCAACAGTAAGTTAAAGTTGAAGGATTGGAATTCTACCGAGTAGAGGTTGGCAATATTCACGCTTGTGCAACATTAAACACACCAGTAGTTATACTTAAAAGGCATTTATTTACAATGGAGCAGATTAAAATACAATGTCTAATCTAGTGTATACAGGTGTGTGTGTGTGTGTGT
>NW_019525530.1:348839-358568 GCF_002814215.2 Seriola lalandi dorsalis | reverse complement strand
GGGGCCTTGTTGCCCTTTGAAGAACCGAGAGGAGAGGGCTGGAGCTGCTCTCCAGAGCAAGCCAAGAAGGGAAGAGAGAGAGAAGGGGTCTAGAAGACTGGTTTTGTTTGGTGACACCCTTGGGGGTCACATGTCACACGCTGGCCATGGCTGGCCAGTAAGGTCCGTGGGGGGAAGGGTCATCCCCAGGTGTGAACGGTGAGGAACTGTGGAGTGTGAGTTCCTTTGTCCAGTGGAGCAAAGAAACATTTGGTCTATTGAATGATTGAGTCCCAACATTAGTCTTGACCAGACAAAGGCTTTTGATAGGGTTCACTGGGGCTTTATGTTTAGGACAGGTTAGGCTTCAGTCAGGTGTTTGTCGGATGGTTGCAAACATTGTACAGGGATGTCGGGAGCATGGTTTCAGTTAACGGTCACCGAGGGGATGTTTTCAGGTTGCACTCAGGGGAAAGACAGGGGTGCGCACTCTCACCAACCACTGCTCTACATTCTTTACATGGAGCCCCTGGCGGAAGCCATTCGGGCTGACCCAGGTGTGAAGGGCTTCCTGGTGCCGGGTAGCGGCGGCCTACGGGCCAAGCTGTCGCAGTATGCAGATGACACCACACTGCTGCTGGACAGCGATGCATACCTTATTTGGTCCTTGGGAATTTTCCAGGACTTTGGTCGAGTGGCTGGTGCAAAACTTAATTGCGCCAAGTCCTCAGTCAAGTTCTTTGGGTGCTGGAAAGAAAGCACGGATGTACCAGGGGGGCTTTCACTCTGCACGGGACCTCTGAAGCTACTAGGGGTCGGCTTCGGGACAGCCAACAGTGCCACGGCCAACTTTTTTGTTGGTCTGTGAAGGGATTTTTCAACTCTGTATTGATGACAAATCTCCAGTTGATGCATAATATTCAGCTCTTTGGTGTTCCCATTTATGTGGCTGTGAAGGGAAACATCCCTCATTTTTAGGCCACTTGGGGGAGTGGCCTCACTCTTGTGGAATTCATTTCTCTTTCATGGGAGATCAAGGAGTTCATCAGTTAATTAGTCAACTTCTTTTCTACTGATTGGGTGCTTGTGAAATGTCAAAAGAAGGCTTGGGAAAGGGAAATGAATGCTGTGTTGGCTGTTAAAATATGGAGGACTGCTCTTTCCTGTATATATAGATGGTCAATGAAGAGCAGGCGCAGGTTAATTCCATTTGAAAGTGATTGATGGTTTTCATTATTCAGAGGTCATGTTACATATGTTTTACCCCTCTGTGTCGCAAATTTGCCATGAATGCAAATCAAATGATGGTGGACTGTCCACCAATTTATCCATTCTGATCCATAATGCTTTCTTTTTCTCTGGGGTCTACCAGAGGACTCTCCCTACTGATAGGATGCTCAGTGGACTCATCGATTCTCCCTGCACCCATTCAAACAGTGTTGTCGATGGGCATGCTACGAGCAAAAAGAAAAGCCCCCAAAGAACACAGCGCCTTCTCAAAGTCGGGAAGGCGCCGGCTTCACATTGCTTGAGAAGATGGTCGCATTAACTGGTTTTGTTACTCACCTGAAGAAACTGAGATTTCAAAATTAACAAAGGTCAATACAAGGGGGAAGAACGGTGGGGTCACTCTTTGAAATGATGGACTCAACCTGACCAGTGATTGTGCAGCACACAACCTGACCAGTGCTTGTGCAGCACACAACCTTACCAGTGCTAGTGCAGCACACAATCAGCAGCTTAGACAAAGACTCCAAAAACGCAGTGAGATTTGGAATGTTGACTGTTGGCCGATAAAGCGGAAACAGAGGAAATGCTGCCCGAATCCCGTCAAACACTTTTTCCCTGTGTTTTTGTGGCTGCTCATTGGCGCCTGATAACTTCAAGTTTTTTCCTCCACAACCCCATTGGATAGAGCCTGTGACAATATGGCACTGGCGAGTCACGGGACTTGTTAGGTGGCAAGCAAAGACAAGCCTACCGCGATGGTGGTGACTGTGGCGAATAGACTCCTAGGCTGTCCTTGAAGCGAGGGGCTGTACTGACTCTGCTTTCTCTTCATGACGCACAAGTCTTTTGCCTTTTACTAAAGACTTCCGTTGAGAGTAACAGCAATGAGTCCAAGCTATTTTTGGTAGACTTTGCCTAACGGCGGAGCCCTTTGAGTTTGTGAAAAGTCAAAAAGCTGTCCACATCACAAATGAGGGCGGCACAATGGAGAGCTTGGGCGGAAGTGCTAAAAAGCAGCCAGTGTCACGCTTGTGTCAGAAACAGGAAACCGCGACTAGTGAGATTTGTGCCAACAGTGTAACTTGGACATCAAACACTGGGGGTTTATCGCGTCTTGGCCTTTTGGCTAAGACTGCGATCGCCTCCTATTGGTGGTTAAATTTTTGTCTGTTGTCTCCTTGGAGGAAATTGACTTAATTCCTTCAATAAAGATTTTCAGATTCTTTGTAGTTGCATATCTTAATCATAAAGGAATTCATTGGCCCAAAGGATAACCTACCTCCTTTATGCCGGAGAAAACATTGTGACCAGGCCAATTGCGAAAAGGTAAGTATTTTTTACATTTCTTTTATTGCCTTGAGGATACTCTTTTACTTATTTATTTGTTTTTAGTACTTTGTTTAGTGGTATTTTATTGGCTTTTACTTGCTTTTATTGCTTTTAGTTTGTGGTGCCTCCACCATGTCAGCCAACCATGCTGGCACGTGGAGGCACCACAGTGTCCGTTTTAAATTCAAAGAAAAGGATGGAAAGCTCCTGGAGATGTCGAGGCTTGACTTCTCCAGGAAGCTCATACAGAAAACCCTGGGATTTACGGCAAGCGACTTAAATTGTATTTTGACCTTGCAACTGAATAATAATTCTGTGTTCAGTGTGGAGAAATTGACTGATAATGCTTTGAGGACAGTTATTGTCAGACTTTTCAATGAGACAGTGAACGCAGATGACATTTGTGTTTGGTTGGGGAGATTTTGCACCGTTAAAGGCCAGGCTACCAAAGTGAGAGATGAGGATGGCATTTGGAATTGCGCTTGGAGGGTCCCCATTCAACAGGGGCTACATCCACTACCAGGGTCAGCCCAAGCTTTGCCGCAAGTGTGGTGAGCATGGGCACCTGGTAGAAGCTTGCAAGCAAGCATTTTGTGGAAAATGCAGAGAAATTGGGCACACTTTTGAGGAGTGTACCAATGGCAGAAAGTGCAATCTCTGTGGAGAGTTGAACCACCTCTTCAGAGATTGCCCAAAGTCTTTTGCCAACAAACTAAAAGGAGCAAGGATTAATGAACAAAATGGAGGACCAAATAAAGCACATAGAGAACAGGTTGAAGAGGCTGGGCAGGAAAATTCAAATCTCCCACCAAATCCTGTGATTGGAGAAGAAGGATCAGGAGAGGCGGGAGAGGGGGAAGGCCCTGCAACAGCCCCATCAATGGAAAGTGGTGAGGAGGATGGGCTGATGCAGGAAGGGGGCGGAGCTGGTATAGTAAGTGATGAAGACCAATCACAAGATGACAGCAATGATGCCGCCCTCCCCAATGCCCAGCAAAGAAAGAGGCCGGCATCAGAATTGTCCTCTGAGTCTCCTGCAGTCTCAGAGAAGAGGGGGAGAGTTGGAACTCTCTCAGACAGTTCATCTGTGGAGGAGCCCAGAATCTTCCCCTCCAATTCACCCAATGAGGTCTCATTTCTAACCGTAGCTCTGCAATCAACCCCAAAGAACTCAAAAATGAATGCAAACTTGGTTCCAAGGCCAACCCCCAAAATTCGAACAGGGGATGGAGCTCAACCCCCTCCTCCTCCTCCACCTGTAGGAGTAAAGGAAGAGCTCTGTTCACAAGAAATATCCTAGTTGCCTTTTTTAATCATTTTAACGTATTAAATCCCTTTTTAGTCTTTTAAGATTTCATACCTGTTGCTTTTAAACCATACTCATGACACTCACCTTCTCAACCATCAATGTGAGAAGTATGAAGTTCAGAGTTAGAGCCCAAAGTGTTTTATCCTTTCATGGTTCTGTTCAGTCAGATGTGTTTTTAATGCAGGAATGTGGCATACCGTTTTTAAAACACTACAGACAGTGGGAGGAGATGTGGCCACAAACATCCATATGGAGTGGTTCCAATCACAACAAAAATGATTGAGTGGCCATTTTAATCAATAATCCACAGGTTCTGGTGAAGGGCAGCACTGTGGTGAGAGACGGACGGGCACTTTTAGCACACTTGACTTTTATGGGACAGGATTTTAAGCTTCTTAATATTTATGGCTTTAACCAAAAGAATGACAGGTATGAACTTTTAGAAGACTTGCAGTCCCACATGCTAGGGAAAGCACCTTTGGTTTTAGGGGGTGATTTTAACTGCATTTTAAGTAGAAAAGATAAGAAAAGAACAGGGGAAGATCTTAAAGTTGATAAAACATCGGCTTTATTGCAGGGCATATGCAGGGATTTTAAACTTCAGGACTGTTTTAAAACCATGCATCCCAGAGAGGAGGGCTTCACCTGGTTCAGTGATGATGGCACCAGAGCCTCTCGCATAGACAATGTTTTTACACGGGATTGCCCACCAACCGATGCTAGATTGAACCCTGTTTTCCTCTCTGATAACCAGATGCTCTCCTGCACCCTTTCACTCTCTTCAGGTGTGACATCAGGAAGTGGTCTGTGGAAACTCAACTGCTCCCTGTTAGAAGATCAGGACTTAGTCAGTCAATACAGGGAGCAGTATCAGGAGTGGCAGAGCCTTCAAGACTTGTACGATACACAAGCACACTGGTGGGAGATGGTGAAGGGAAAGACCCAGACTTTTTTTTAGACTGGCAGGCAAAAGAAAAAAAGATAGGGAAAAGAGGTCCATGATGGGACTGCAGAAGTGACTACAGCACTATTTTAAACTAAACCAGCAAGGGATGGATTTTAACGAAGAAATTAAACAAGTCAAAACAGAAATGTCGACATTAGCAGAAATTTTAAGCCAGGGTGTAATTTTAAGAAGCAGGGAACGGGAAATAAAGGAGAGTGAAAAGTGCACAAGGTATTTTTTTAAGAAGATTATTAACATAGGAGGGACAATTTTTTTTTTTTAAAGTATATTTTTTTGGGCTTTTATGCCTTTAATGGACAGCACAGTGGAGATTGACAGGAAACAGAGAGAGGGGGAATGACATGCAGCGAAAGGCCGTCCGATGCGGGATTCGAACCGGGGCCAACTGCAGCGAGGACTGTAGCCTCTACACATGGGGCGCCTGCTTAAACCACTACGCTACACGATGCCCCGGGAGGGACACTTTTAAAACTTAAAGTAAATGGGTGCACAACTGACAAGATAGAGGAAATGAAACAGATTATTGAAGTTACTTTACATTACTGATTAAATACTGCAGAGCATTTGCAAGAGTTTAAGGTTTACTTTACTTTTAAAAGCGATGAATGAGGTCCTGTCTCCTCCGTATAGCCCCCAGTGGAGGCTGCACTGGCCAAGGTTCCATGGGCATTGGCTCATCTGGCTGCACCGGCACATCAAAAGGCACACCATTCACTAATGCAATGTTGTGCAAAACTGAACAGGCCATAATAATGTCGCACACTTTTTCTGGGGTATGCAACAGCGTTCCTCCTGCTGGTCCAAGACAGAGCCACCTGCCCTTCAGCAACCTGAAGCAGCGCTCCACATGGACCCGTGTGCGTGTGTGCGCACTATTAAATCTGCGTTCCTGCTCTGTAGCAGGGTTAGCCAGCGGGGTTATAAGGTATTCCGTGAGAGGATAACCCTTGTCACCTAGAAGAACCATACCAAAATGTTAATTATCTGACACCTTGTTTAGTTAATGCAATTTATCTAGGGTAGTTACTTACCGAGGAGATGACTTTGGCTCTGCAGTGCGCCCTCCTGCAGCCGCGCGCCAACACAGCTGTTTTGAAAAATAAAAGAATCGTGTGTTCCCCCCGGCCACCTGGCCACCACGTTTAAAAGTGATAGCTTGGCATCACAAATCACTTGTACATTTATAGAGTGGTAGTTTTTGCGATTGATGAATGAATAGTCATTCATGGATGGTGCCTTCAGACGCACATGAGTGCAATCAATTGCTCCAACCACATTTGGAAAACCAGCAATCTCATAAAATTGCCTTTTAATCACAGATTGCTGGGCATCATTGTATGGGAACCGAATGTACTTTCGGGAGACACTGCTGGCATCGTCCTGCTGATGGTTGGCTGGGAGATTCCAGCCCTGTCCCCGATCTCCTGCTGAAAGGTCCCGGTGGCCAAAAACCCCAGCGTGGCGAGCACCTGGACGGGTACAGGTAAGGCGTTTGACCGTCTGGTTTCCCTCTTCAAACGGACATCTAAATGGTTGCATAGCTCGATGATGACATGTCTTGGGAGCCGAAAGCGACTTATCAGCCAAGCATCACTCTCCATGAGGAGATCCCTGCGGTCTCTGAAAACGCGCTCACGTCTGACACGCGCGTATTGTTCCTCCAAAACAAGCAACTCTGCCATCGTTATGATTTGATAACTGTCAAAGCATCTGTTTAAATAGGGGAGTGAGTTAACATCTGACCAACCACAGTGCAACAATGATTATCTCACCAGACGCTTCTAATTGTTGTTCCAGGTGTGTCACACCCATCGGAAAAAACAAAAAACAATTACACAATTTTGCCATGAGTTAATTTGCAAACACACATTTCTGCTTGTATTTATTATTATTTCAAATTTTAATGTGCAATAATTAGATGTCATGTTAGGCTATTTAGCCTATCATATTGTTTTATTGTACAAAAAAGTGGTATCAGTAAAAAAACGTGGGCTTTTTTAAAATTCTAATTTTTTATCCGTTTTGATCTGTTCTAAATATGTGACATGATAATGACAGCTGAGGTTTGTTTAATAATTATTTTCAGACTCAGACAGATTTTGCTGTGCTGCACCGCAAATCCAGATTTGCGTACACGAGCTCAGACCTGACGTGAGATCTGATCGTAGCGTCCGCTCACGTCCAAATTGATAAATGCCGAAGTTTGCGTGGAAACAGTCGTACGCACAGTTTTCTTCCGTACGTTCGTTTGATAAATGAGGGCCTTAGACTCTGGGTTTTGCATGACACTTGTTCCAGCAACTTCTGAGGTATCTTGGAGCACGTGTAAATTAGTTAGAAATTACGCTGGCATTGCTGCATCTCCACTTTGACTAGAATTCTTCTGATGAGAACTAATTAAATGTTTTTTAAAACCTGAATATTGAAGGGATATGTTATTTTTACTACTGCATGCTTTGTATGATTAAAAAGCAAGTCAGTCTTAAACTGATGATTATGATTGTTTTTGAACATTGTGACATGGGAACATTAAACATTGTGACCCTGATTGCCGTTTGAGATTGCAGAATGATGTACAGGGACAGACAAGAAAGTACAAGTACGACATGTTTAGATAACAGGTTCAGGTCAGAATGGTGTGAGGAGAGAAGAGGTGGAGTGACCCTGTTACACAGAGAATGTTTGTATAAAAATGAATGTCTGAAACAAGAAAGTACTGCATGCTTCTTATACAGGCGAGATGAGAGCAGGGTGGTCCAGAGCTCTGTAAGCAATCTCAAACTTATATGCTTGACTATACTTTTAATAAATTAGACGTGTTGAACTTTATCTGTTGTCCTGCATACTTCATCAAACGAATGCGCGAGTCCTGTTTGGTTATATACGGATCTGGACTCAACAATATGTTGAAAACTGACGCCTACAACGATCTTAACTAACGAAACTAACTTAAACCTGGTGCTAGGATAAAAACTGTGATCAAGTCTTAGATGAGAGATCAAGGACTGGCAGGGATCATGCATAGCCTGACAAATGAAACACTTAAACATTTAAGTACCTCAGTTGAAGACTTTAGCACGAAACTCACGAAGTCTGGGAGACTCATTTGTTGCTGCTACATCAATATTGTAGACTGTTGTTTGCACGAAGGTGAAGAGCTGGCCCAGGTACTCATCGTATGACAGGTTGAACACGTAGTGGAATTTAAACAGTTCATCAAATGCACCCAAAGAGCTAGTGGCTTGGCATGGGATGAGCTGTTTGTCCACAACAATGTAGAAGGTGTCAATCCTGTTCCTGATTCGACCAACAGCAAGGATGTATGGTTGTCTGCCATCTCTTCCACGAAGGTGTTCATCCAAGCTGCAGCATGACTGAAAACAGAAACATAACAACACTGTCAGGTTTTAACTGCTCACTTGGATCTGTACACCAGAAACACATGAGTTGTTAAACAAGCCACGACAAAGTGAGTGTGTGTGTGTGTGTGTGTGTGTGTGTGTGTGTTTGTGTCGAGTTAATACACATAAAATACTAGCTAATTGGATTAAAAAAAATAAATAAATAAAGATACCTTGCAAAAGTGCAACATTTTGTCCACTGCATCACTGGGGCTTATCTTGGTCCTCTTCTGTCCAGCTGTGGGGGGCAGGAGATGGAGAAGGAGCAGCAGAGAAGCCATATCACTGTCCCAGGCTATCAGGAGGAAATGGGGTGAAACAAGCCATATTAAGTTAGAACACACAAAGTAACAAGTACTTCTTGTTAGGAATAAAAATCAATCATGTCAATTAGCTTACTGGTGTCATCGTTCTCTGTCAGTTTCTCAGCAGCTTTTAGAAGTCGGCACAGCTCAACTGACTGAGTTAGGTGTTTGGCCTCATTGATGACCTAGGGCCTGAATGTTGTGTCCCACTTCTCAAGCATCTTGGAGGCCGTTTCAGGTCCAAACAGCAGAAGGAAGTCTTGATTCAGCTGTTGATCATATAAGCATGTAAATAAACAAGATTCAAAAAAGAAGAGAATTGTACTTACATTCAAGCAACAAAACAATTAAGTGTTAATAAATGAAATGGACAACTCACCAGCCCTTTGACATCTAAAAACCGTGGAAATGTTTTAAAGACATCTGTGGTTCTCTTTGGGTCATGCACTAGGTCTTGGCGATATTGAAAGGTCATCTTCATCTTCTGAAACACACTTGCTTCATCCTGAGAGTGAATGAGGGATGATATGGCTTCTCTGCAGGCATCTCCATCAAGCTGCTCAGGCAAAGTGGCGGCCAGTCTTCTGCGGTTTGGTCCTTGTGCTTGAGCCACTGTAGCTGTCTTAGCTGGTCTTTTTACTGTTGTTGGGACTCAGTCATTCAATAGACCAAATGTTTCATTGCTCCACTGGACAAAGGAATTCACACCCCACAGTTCCTCACGGTTCACACCTGGGGATGACCCTTCCCCCCCTCGGACCCCACTGGCCAGCCAGTGTGGGCCAGCGTGTGACATGTGACCCCCAAGGGTGTCACCAAACAAAACCAGTCTTCTAGACCCCTTCTCTCTCTCTTCCCTTCTTGGCTTGCTCTGGAGAGCAGCTCCAGCCCTCTCCTCTCGGTTCTGCAAAGGGCAACAAGGCCCCAGCCCAGGTCAGCTCTGCTACCTGAGAAACCAGCTCTCCCTCGCCGGCCTGCTCACAGCAGCCTGCAAACACTCTTCTCTTCCACAACAGCGACCTGCTTCGGATTAACTGTGAGTGAACCAAATCCTCTTCAGAATCAGCAGCTACCACACAAGGCCAGCTGATTTTCCAAGCAACAGGAGTTGTAGCAGAGTTAGCATGGAACAGCTAACTCTGTGAGGAGAACAAGGGAGATAACCGCAAAGCAACACAGCCAGACAGGACTTTACTCCACCAGGAAGCC
>NW_019525530.1:348360-348789 GCF_002814215.2 Seriola lalandi dorsalis | reverse complement strand
ATGAAAATGTTCATTGAAATGGTCAACCACAAGCTTATTTACAAGGAAACAGATAACACTGTCAACAACAAAAATTTTTTCTATTCTGCAAAACACAGGCATGTCATGTTGAATCTCACTGCAAATTATTAGTCCTGCCCTGTACTCTGTCCCACTGATTGTAACCCAGTTAGTTGCATGGATGTCTTGCGATACAGACTCAACATGCAAAGCTCGAGCCAACATATCTCCATAGTCCTCATTGTCCACATTAATAGATTTCATTGGTCCATACTCAATACATTTTGAATGTGATGTCTCCCAATGACATGCAATAGACATTTGATGTTTTTTGCAAGAGATTTTGTTATGTTTTTGAAGGTTTTAAGGGTATTTTTGAAAATCCTATGTTTGGCCTCAAATCTCATGCTCCACATATGTATTAGTGGT
>NW_019525530.1:343276-348310 GCF_002814215.2 Seriola lalandi dorsalis | reverse complement strand
TCTGGACATATAGCTAGGATTATGAGGAAACAGTAAACCTTCAAGTATGTATATGGGAACCGAATGTACCTTCAGGAGAGGGACTTTATTGCAGCCAACACTGCTGGCATCGTCCTGCTGATGGTTGGCTGGGAGATTCCAGCCCTGTCCCCGATCTCCTGCTGAAAGGTCCCGGTGGCCAAAAACCCCAGCGTGGCGAGCACCTGCACGGGTACAGGTAAGGCGCTTGACCGTCTGTTTTCCCTCTTCAAACGGACATCTAAATGGTTGCATAGCTCCATGACGACTTGTCTTGGGAGCAAAAAGCGACTTATCAGCCAAGCATCACTCTCCATGAGGAGATCCCTGCGGTCTCTGAAAACGCGCTCACGTCTGACACACGCGTATTATTCCTCCAAAACAAGTAAATCTGCCATCGTTATGATTTGATAACTGTCAAAGCATCTGTTTAAATAGGGGAGTGAGTAAACATCTGACCAACCACAGTGCAACAATGATTATCTCACCAGATGCTTTTAATTCTTGTTCCAGTTGTGTCACACCCATCGGAAAAAAACAAAGACAATTACACAACTTTGCCATGAGTTAATTTGCAAACACACATTTCTGCTTGTATTTATTATTATTTCAAATTTTAACGTGCAATAATTAGATGTCATGTTAGGCTATTTAGCCTATCATTGTTTTATTGTACAAAAAATTGGTATCAACGAAAACAGAACTTAAACATTTGGACGGGAGCACAGCTAGAATAACTGAAAGATAACAGAAAGACTTCCTTTGAAACCAAAGTGATGTAAAAGGCTCCCAGCTAACCCCTGCAAGACATCTGGCCAGTTTTGACACTTTGGCCTTTACTCTAGAAACCACATCTTTATCAAGGGTCTCTGCCCTATGTGAAAAGGTAGCAAAATGGCAGTGGTGGGATTCTGTCTCTTATACACATCTATAATGTTTGCTTGGACATAGAAAGATTCCAAAAAGTCAAAGGTCACAGAAGTATGGTGGATGTCTGACAGGTCATTGCCACCTCAGAGCTTTCTCTTATTACAACAGAGGCCTGGCATTTCTGTCTTCATGTGATGGCAATGAGGCCCCCTCCCTCACCTCCCCCTCTGAGTTTTTTTTTTTTTTAAACAAACACACATACAACACAAACCTTACATAGCCCTTTGGAGAAAATGGATCCTTTAGTAAAGGGAAGAGTGTTGTAATTCCCAGGGCATACTTTTCCTTGTGTTTACAGGAAGGCATCCTCTTTTAGAAACAACACTTCAAGTCAGTCACCCACTTGCTATGTTTTCAATGCAATGTATTTTGAAAATCCACTATAATATATCTTAATATAATGTTTTCAATTTAACAATTCACTTAACACTCACCCATGGCTTTCAGTCATATGGCTAGCCAATATGTTGACAAGCTGTCTCCAGGTGCGGTGAGTGAGTGACTTTTCTGCCTTGTACTCTTCGATGACATCCTCACCCCCAGGTTTGCAAAGCAAGGCATTATATACCATCTATTCAAGAGAGAAAATAAATTTTTGTGTACAAATCAACCTTTCAAGATAACATCATTTTAACAATATACCACAAGATAAAGAGTAAAAGTTAAAATCACTGGATCAGGAGGGTTTTTACACACAAAAATGGATCAGCAATTTCAGCAAAACAAAAAATTCTAACTAATTGTTTAGCTGATAATGCAACTGCGATATGATTTGGGAAAAAGCAATGTTGTTTCTTATCTGCCTTAGATTACTAAGTACAGAGCTATTAGCCAAACTTATTCATTCTACGAGAAACTGATTTAGTATGACACTTTATGGTGATCAACAATGTAAATTACATCTGCTGCCCTTCAGTACCTCTTTTGCAGCCTCTGACTCAGAAACCTCTGTGGTCGGCCTGGGTATGACTTGGCTGAATGTACGTCTGCCTATGGGAGTCCCATGTTCTATTCGACTGGAGTGGTCATTGTCACTTGAAGAAAGTGATGTGTTGGTATCCGTGAGGGAGGTTGATGTGGAATGATCTAAAGGAGAGAAGTCTAAAAGAAATAACAGAACTGTGACATGCCTGAAATGTAGCATTTGGTGCTTTCCCAGACACAGGTTAAAAATCATCATCAAATCAAACCTGATCCCACATTTCCAAACTGTTTTTGCAACTAGATACAGATCTTTCTTTAAAATATAAATTTTGATAATGCAATTTGTTATAGTAGCCAAGGCAGAGACATGACATCTCAAATGATATTTGTGAAGCAGAAAACCCCTGAACACTGATTACAACTAATTTTATACCGAGACATACCTTCCTCTGAAATTCCATCTTGTGTGGTTGGACTTGGACCAGGATCAAGCTGTATCTCAAGAACGATGTTTTCCTCCAGTGTCTGAGCTGGGTAGTTAGGGTTAATAGATTTCATGTGATCAGAATCAGGTTACAAAAAATAACTACACTTTCAAATATGATAAGAAGAAAATACAGTTAGATTATAAAGCAACACTTAACTCTTTAAAACACAGCTATTGTCAAGACATGAAATAGTATATAGACTTATGCCAGAGGTTCTTTTAACTGATTGGTTGATGATCATGTTCCAATGAATAAAGTAAGACACTCCCCACTTTTTACTGATGATGACTTAACCAAAATCTGATTTAACCAATATCAATGATTTATGGATGACAGAGAAATGTATCTACCTGCATCAGGAATTCTGTCATGTACTGTCAGGCATAAATCCGGACTGGCCTCTATCAGTTCAGAAAAGATGTCTTCCTCGACTAATGTGTTGGTTTCATCAAAAGCATCAAGTTCGGTAGCATCAGGAAGCCCAAACTTGTATTTGACTGTAAGATAACGATGAAAACAGATGTAAAATTGATACCCAAATTGAAAACCAAAATAGCCATCCTAAATACATAAATCCTTGTGTTTATTTGTTGTGAAGGCAACTTTGAGATGGCTACTCACCTTGAGCAATGAAATCCAAAAAGGTGAACCCTGACAGCAATCGGATGTCCTTCTTGGTATTCTGGTACTTCACCTTGAGCAACATTGCCACATCTTTAGACTGCACCTTGTAGAATATGTGGAGAAATATGACTGTTAAAAAGACTTCATCAGGTTTTAATTTTTGAGACTGAGATGGACGCATTGTGGTCCCTGGCCTGTAGCAGTGTTTCAGCCGCCACTCTCGGTTTGGGCCCGCCAGTCTTTCACAGTAAAAAAAAAACAAAAACAAAAAAAACTGCCGTCTCTCTCGCATGCAGTCGCACCACATGTGCACACACAGAAATGGGTGCATGGAGAGGTCACTCTTGGCCGCTAGAAAACGGTAAATGCGATATATCACGCTTATTGTAGTGTTGAAATTACAGCCGAGTGAATGTTGTCCCTGCCTGATTAAACGGAGACGCCACCACCCCTCCCCCACATTGTTGCACAGTTTTACATTCGACAAAATACTCACCATCAACGTTAAGATTAATCCACCTCACCTTAATACATTTAAAAACATTTATTTTATCGTAATACTTCATATTTGGCCGGATACGTTGCCACTGGATAACTTTTGTTTCAAGCAACCACTCCTTGCCAGCTAACGTGAATGAATTAAATTAACAGCCTGCCTCAATCAGCGTCAATAAAAACTCAGTTGTTTTAAACCCCATGATTTTATCACAACTTCATACAGCGATTACCATCCAGTAGACGTAAATATATTAGGTTCTTACCTTCTTTAAGCCGTGTAACGTTCATCCACACAATCCACACAAAGTTTTTATTTTCTGTCGAGTGAAAAAGGCGGGCTGCGCACGTCCAAACCAGATGTTGTGATCAACTCCGCCAGGAGTGAGTGCAATTCAGTCACAGGTGTAAACATTTAACTCGCTTAATTGACAACGCTCGCAGAGCTTTATTACCACTACAAGTGTTAAAACAACACCAAAATCAACACCCACCGACTCAAATTTATTAACACTGAAAAAACAACACTACAGATTTTGCTGTGTACAATACATGACCATAATGATCCTATTGGTGTTATAAAATAAGGGTTACATTGAATAAGAATTACAGGGTGCCTCACAATTTGGTTGTCATGAGGAGCTTATTTTCTCTCATATTTTAAGGTTGAAAGGTATTTTTCAACATACAGACACACTGTAATCTTATACAGTGTGTCTAGAGGTTCACATCACTGCATCTGCTGGAATACAGATACCTCATACTCTTGTTAATTGGATCTTTATTCTATGAATCGCTATGCTATTAATCTGAACAGTCACTTACACCAGGTAGGGTCAGCGCTCTTGCCTTGTTGGATGGGAGAATGAAATTTGACATTGTCACAATCACATTGATAGTTGCTGACAGCTAAGATTACCTCATTGATTCTAGACTCAAGAACAGTCAGTGTTTATAGTTATCAGAATTATCTGACTCAATTGGCCAGATTTTGTCATCAACCTTTTAAAGCCATCTTTATGTAGCCTTAATATTATTATTTGTAATTATTTAGTACATTGTCTGTCAGGTCCTGTTAAGTTTAGTTTTTTCCACTTCCTGTTTTATTTTGTTTGGATTCCCTCACTTCCTGCTTGTGTTCTCAGTGTCTTTACTCCCTGTGTGTGTGATTGTTCATTGCCTTCACCTGTGTCTCATTATCCCCTGCTCCTGTGTGTATTTATACCCCTCCTCTCCCAGTGTGTCTTTGTCAGATCGTCTGCGTGTTTTGTTTCCGGCTCTGTTTCCCTGTGTTTTGATCCCTCGTGTTATACTGAAGATTCCGATTCCTGGTTCCTGTCTTTTGCCTACTGATTTTGTACTTCTGCCTGGTTTGACTGACTTCCCGTGTACCGACCCCTTTTTGGAATAAACTGTCTACTGCTAAGCGTCTGCCTCAGCTCTGCTTTTTGGGTCCACTGCCTGTCTGCTCAGTTCGTGACAGTACGATCTGACCATAACATGGACCCCGCAGATGCTGACCCAGTTCGTGGTGCTCTGAGAGTCCAAGCTCAGC
>NW_019525530.1:332444-343221 GCF_002814215.2 Seriola lalandi dorsalis | reverse complement strand
CATGCAGTCGCACCACATGTGCACACACAGAAATGGGTGCATGGAGAGGTCACTCTTGGCCGCTAGAAAACGGTAAATGCGATATATCACGCTTATTGTAGTGTTGAAATTACAGCCGTGTGAATGTTGTCCCTGCCTGATTAAACGGAGACGCCACCACCCCTCCCCCACATTGTTGCACAGTTTTACATTCGACAAAAAACTCACCATCAACGTTAACATTAATCCACCTCACCTTAATACATTTAAAAACATTTATTTTATCGTAATACTTAATATTTGGCCGGATAGGTTGCCACTGGATAACTTTTGTTTCAAGCAACCACTCCTTGCCAGCTAACGTGAATGAATTAAATTAACAGCCTGCCTCAACCAGTGTCGATAAAAACTCAGTTGTTTTACACCCCATGATTTTATCACGACTTCATACAGCGATTACCATCCGGTAGACGTAAATATATTAGGTTCTTACCTTCTTTAAGCCGTGTAACGTTCATCCACACAAGGTTTTTCTTTGCTGTCGAGTGAAAAAGGCGGGCTGCGCACGGCCAAACCGGATGTTGTGATCAACTCCGCCCGGAGTGAGTGCAACTCAGTCACAGGTGTAAACATTTAACTCGCTTAATTGACAACGCTCGCAGAGCGTTATTATCACTACAAGTGTTAAAACAACACCAAAATCAACACTCACCGACTCAAATTTATTAACACTGAAAAAACAACACTACAGATTTTGCTGTGTATATGAAATAAATGACGATAAAAGATTTCTCACTTTGCCCCGATGATCTGAATAAGTCCCTGCTGTTCTGTCTTGTCTGTCAGTGTCTACGACGTCATCAGTTATGAATTAGTTTTTCATGCTCTGCTTTCAAACTGTATTTTTGTTTCTCTAATTGAAATGTTCACATACCACAAAGGAGGGGAGAGAATATGTCTAGTTCACCAAGGAAACACAGCTCAGTAAATACTCACAAGATGTTATCTAACTCAGAGATTAACTTTTGAAAACTCACCATGGACCAAAACAATTTGACTGAATCTCAGATGGTGATATTAGTGCTGTCAGAGACTAAATGCCTGAAGCATCTGATGACGTGATAACTGATAGCAGTAACCTATAGAGGTAGTTGTTAACATTGGTTAGGTGTAGAAATCACCTCAAACATCTCTCTTTGTAGTCTACAATATTACTCATCAAAACTCATATGCTGTTAGGGGTACTGGAGGATTTAAAGTGTGATATGATGATATGATTTTGAGGGAGATGGAGCTCAACTTCAGCTTGGTCCGATTTGGGCGTGAGGAGGCGGAGCTCAGCTTCATCGGGCTCTGGCCAAGTTTTACCCCTGCACACACACATAGGCAAGGCAAGGCAAGTTTAATTGTATAGCACATTTCAACAACAAGGCAATTCAAAGTGCTTTACATAGAGCATAAAAGGCATCAAGACAGAACATAAAAGCAACACAAGTTGCAAAAGACATTTAAATCCAATTAAAAAGTGTTGAATTTGGAAATAAAAAGAAGCTAAAAAGGAATAAGACAGATAAAACAGGAGAATAAAAGTTACAGTGTAAAATATTAACTCTCACATACACAGCCAGACCCACATAGACCCACACACATGCATGCATGCACCCACACACACACTCACACACAAACTAGTATCAAAGCTATCAAAGACACAAAGCTTATTCTTATTGGCTAATTAAATTCATTAACTCTTAACCTTGTTACTCTCAAGTATGAGAGCATCTATAAGTCGACCATAAATAAGCTCTCCTCCTGCAGGGTTGGTGTTACACTCCCATGCTTAGAAGTAGATTCAGAGGGAAGTGAAGTCTGTTTCCCCTCACCTTAACCTGGGGCTCGTTTCACAAAGATATTTCAGACTGGTCTGTAGTATTAGGCCAGTCTCTTTTGCTCATAGATTATTCTAATCATGCAAGTAAGACCATTTCACAAAAATAAAGACTGGCGAGTTAATTAAAAAAATATATATATATATAAATAATATATATAAATATATATTATATAATTTTTTTGTTTTATTTGGAAATGTTGACAATTACAAAATACAGTGAGCATGTACTTAAACAAATATTTCCTACAATAAACAACAAATATCCTCTTTACCCACCTATCCACCCAACCAGAATCAACATGGGGTACACTCACCTAGAACAAAGAGAAACAAAATAATTAAGTAAATTGATTAACTAATGAGATAAAAAAATAAAAAAAATAAAAAAATAAAATTAACAAGGTCACTTTTTTTGCCATACCCAATGTCCTTGTGTATATGCATGTAAATATCTGTATATGCACACAGGCTGGATGCACATGGTGTATTAAATACATAATAAATACAGTATGCATGCGTAATAAGCATCTATAAGGCAAATCAGCACTGTATATGTGTGTGTCTTCATGTCTTTCTATGATTGTGAGGACAATTTTGTTAAGAACCCATTTTTGTACACATATGTACACACATACTGTATATTGACAGACACACAAACACTCTCGGACCTTTGGATATTCACCTTATAAAAAAGTGTCTCAACCTGGCAAGACAAAGTTTTGGAGGCTCCATGGTAGACAGCTCTACTGCCACACACAACAATATACACATGCACATTGACACACACACACACACACACACACACACACACTCACATACATATACATATATTGTCAGAAACATACAAACACCATCTCCATGATTTGAATTAACCTTCAAAATAAAAGTCTCAACATTGTAAGAGGGCATTATTGGCTCTGTTGTAAAAACGCTTATACAATTCATACTAACAAACACCAAAGCACAGACATTTACAGACACACGCTATTTCCATGAAATGGATACACTTTCAAAATAAGAGTCTCAGAAAGGTAAGAGGTAGGTAATGAAAGTTCAGTCTTAGAAGCTATCGTCTACATGGGGATATAGTGGTATAACTTTATTGCAGATCAACTTCTGTTAGGGCATGTGCGTGTGTGTATACATGTTGTGGGGACAAATTTGGGTTTGAAATGGTGTGAGGTTATTTTGGCCAGTCTTAACAGCTTCAAAAGGCTTTTTGAGGGACATTAGCAGTGACTGAGGTCAGTGTTAGGATACGTCTCTACGACATGAATGAAACTGAAAGTAACGTCCTTTGTACAGATTGAAACATGAACAGTCAAGTACTTGCACCAAGCATCAGGCACATTCAAAATTTCTCCAGGAATTTACTCGTTTTATCTACGATCACCTCGGAAGTGATGCTAAAGAGGAGCCTCGGGCAGATTGTGAGGATTCAGAATGCATACTGATTATTCTCCAAGAATTTGGTTCAAAGTCTTTTGTGCCATTACAAGGGAATTACTTTTCTAAAAAGCAGCTCGATGTTGAATCCCTTCAGGAGCCTTCTTTTACCTCATGGAGAAGGTGGCTAAAAGCACCTCTGGTGATATGGTCAATTCAGCTGTTCCTCTAAGATACCAATTTGTTGAACATGTGCTTGACCCTGTGTTACATAGAAAGTTATATTACTGTCATGAATCCCTCCAACTCTTAGTTTGTTTTCACCTAGTTTTGTTTCTATCTCCTGCCTGCTCCCCATTGGATTTGTTTGCCTGATCATCTGGTTACCTGATTTGTGACTGTCTGAATTCAGTAAACTGAGCTTTCTTTGAGACTCTGCTGCCTCATTGTTGTGCTTTTGGGTTCACATCAGTCTGTATTCGTGATCCTCACAATTACGATCACAATAGCTTTTACCCTACTTGAGTCTGCCAAGGAAGATGTTCTGGTTATGACAGATTATTTCTCACATTTAACCCAAACTTTAGCTACAAGAGATCAACATGCTACTTCAACAGCAAGTGTCCTTGTGACTGAGTGGTTCTACAGGTTTGGAGTACCTGCCTTCCTTCATTCTGACCAGGGAAGAAACTTTGAAAGTGTCCTGATACAGCAGCTATGCAACCTTTTTATAGCATTCAGAAGACACACACTGCTCTCTACCATCCTGAGGGCAAAGGCCATTGTGAGCACTTCAAAATTTGCTCTGCACCTTACCCATTGAAAAGAAGCAGCATTGGATTTAATCTGTTTCTACACAAAATAGTGTAACGTTGTCCTGTAAGATGTGATGTGGCTCTGGAGAGCTATCCATCAGTTTACTCGTGGTTCAGTGGATGATGGCTTGTTACTTTATGTATTTTCACTTCTCCAAGATAAATATATGCAGAGCATTTTTATGTACTAGACAGGGTTTGAGTCATCATGGTGTTAGGTGTTGACGTGAGTATGGATGTTAACTGTTATTTGTAGATTTTGTCTATTGTAAATATATTTATATGGCTCCCAGGATGAGGAGCTGCTGTTACAATGCAGTAGCTAACAGGAGTCTAAATAAACACAAACATCTGATACATTAGTATGATATTATAGAGACTATCAGTGTTCTGTCTGGACAAAAAAAGAGTCTGGCAGTTCTGTTAGAGGTAGAGGTACACTGTGATAATCATCACTTTGGATACACCTTCCTTCACTGATGTGACATAATGAGGCTGTCAGGGCTAAATATCAGTCAGAACAGAGTTTATTTATATCCTTATGACCCACCCTTTTCCAAATCTATTATAATGCTTCACAGTTCTAAAAACAGT
Source organism: Seriola lalandi dorsalis (assembly GCF_002814215.2). Taxonomy (NCBI): domain Eukaryota; kingdom Metazoa; phylum Chordata; class Actinopteri; order Carangiformes; family Carangidae; genus Seriola; species Seriola lalandi. The sequence continues at coordinate 338,559 of NW_019525530.1, read as the reverse complement.
AACATAAGTTCTAGACAGTACATACGGTCAGTACCTGGAATTTGGGATAGGCTTTTTCAGTTTGGCTTTGTTCACAAAAGCTGAACTGAAGCTGTAGACAGAATATTCATCATACACTCATTTGATCATCACACCTTATTGCATTTATGGCCAGTCACAACAGTTAACTGCCCTGATACAAGGTGGATGAAAACCACCTAATTAAAGTAACTCTCCAAGTATAAATGTACATACATGACTTGACTGATTAATAATGACAAGATATTGACTATATAGCCTAAAATATATTGTCTCTGACTAGAAATGTGTTGTGAGGCCAATCATAACCACTGATTAAGAGCCTCTCCAAAATCTCAGACCAGGATTCAAAGCAGGTGTAACTCAGATGGAAGTGACATTCTTTTTCTTCTGTCCCTGATTTTAGGAGCTGTTGTTCTTTTGAATACAGGAGGATTTACTGCATGACATGGACAGACCATTTAAACACCACGGTATGAATAAAATACTTGTAAATGTGTGGACAGTAGTTGTTGAGATACCTGGATTTGGGCCAAAGACACAGACTCATAGACTGAAAGCATTCAGTATTCATTAAATGCTGAAAATGACCACAAATAATTTCTCCTCCTGCAGGGTTGGTGTTACACTCCCATGCTTGGGAGTAGATTCAGGGGGAAGTGAAGTCTGTTTCCCCTCACCTTAACCAGGGGCTGGTTTCACAAAGATATTTCAGACTGGTCTGTAGTATTAGGTCAGTCTTTTTTGCTCATAGATGATTCTAATGCAAGTAAGACCATTTCACTAAAATAAAGACTGACATATTGTTTGTTACAATGAGCATGTACTTAAACAAATATTTCCTACAATAAACAACAAATATCCTCTTTACCCAGCCACCCACCCCACCTAAAATCAACATGGGGTATGCTCACCTAGAACAGAGACAAACAAAATAATTAAGTAAATTGATTAACTAATAAGAATAAAAAATGAAATTAACAAGGTCAATTTTTGCCATGCCCAATGTCCTTGTGTATATGCATGTAAATATATGTATATGCACACAAGCTGGATGTACATGGTGTATTAAATACATAATAAATAAAGTATACATGTGTAATAAGCATGCCTCCAAGTACCTTTTTATAATCACTTGAAGGGGCATATAAAAAAAAAAAAAACAGGCCACCTAAATGATTCCTTATCTGGTCCCTTTCATATACCCAAAACCATAAAAATATAAATATAAAAAATATTTAAAACAATAAATATGGTAACTGTCCTGAAATGGAAAAAGCTACTAAGGAGTAATGGGCATAGTTTTAAGTTTACCTAAATATTTCAAAACTGACGCCCCAGATGGAAGGGAATTTGTCCCTACAGCCTCTAAGTGAATACACACCCAGTCTGCCTTAATCTTTGCGAGAGTTACATTTTTAAGAGAAGCTAAGGTAATTTATTCTTGAAACTAGCCCCTTTGAATTAAAGGGAATGTCTACAATCTCATCTAAGCCTGAAACTGAGGGTATGTTTGGAAAGTTGGGATCATGGCACTGAAGGAAGTGGCAGACTTGAAAATAGCGAAATAAGCTAGATCCAGGAAGGTCAAATTTGTGTGGCAGATCATCAAAACTTGCAAAAACACCATCCATGTCCCCTGTCTGTCTTTAAATGTAGAAATCCCATGTGTTTGTCAGAGAGAAAATGCTGAGTCTAATCTAGCTGGGGGAAAAGGTGATTATTACATTTAGGAGTTAAGTTAATAAAAGTCTTAGAGCCAAAGTTCTGTCTAAATTGGAACCATATCCTAAGGGTGTTGATGACAAATGGATTGTTAGTAAAGTGTGAGGTAGAAAGGGGAAGGCTGGAAGTGACCAAAGCTGTCAGGGATGTTGAAATACAAGATACAGCTTCTAAGTTTGTATCGGGAGAATGAAGACTATGAATGATGTTTTGTATATTTGCAGCCCAATAATAATAGCAAAGACTTGGTAGAGCTAAGCCACCCTGTAGTTTAGGCCTCAGCAGTAGTTCCATAAGTAATCTGGGGCACTTATCATTCCATATGAATGAAGTGAAAGCTTTGTTGATAGATTGGAATGAAGATTTTGGAGCATTGGAGCAATTACAGGAATTTGGGGAGCAGATTTCCATTTCTTTAAATCCATTTTAACTTTCTCAAATAGAGGAGAGAAATTTTCCTGAAAAAGGCCCTGCATATCTCTTGTAATATCGATGCCCAAGTATTTGAAGCCATTCCTAGACATTTGGAACGGTAAAGCGTTATCCTGTATTTGAAGAGCTAGGTCGTTAACAGGGTAACATTCACTTTTACTAAAGTTAAGTTTGTACCCAGAGAATGTACCAGCTTTCTTCAATGCATGGGTAATATGAGGTATACTTAGAATAGGGTGTGATATAAATAATAATAAATCATCCGCATATAGAGATAACCTATGTTCTTCTCCACCTCTATGAATTCCACTTACTGATGGCAATGATTTGAGTGTGATAGATGGGGCTCTACGGATAAGACAAATAACGATGGACTGATTGGGCATTCCTGTCGAGTCCCTCTTGACAGCTGGAAGTACCGTGATTGCTTACCATCTGTAACTATGGAGGATTTGGGTGAATTGTATAAAAGTTTAATCCATGAAATAAAATTTGGGCCATATCCAAATTTTTTAAACATTTAAATAGTATTCCCATTCAACCCTGTCAAAGGCTTTCTCTGCGTCCAGTGAGACAATGACCTGGTGGGGTACCAGAAAGGGTTTCAAGACAAAGGGCGAGAGCTTTGGCTAAGATCTTCACATCGCTGTTTAACAGAGAGATGGGTCGATATGAATCGCATTCTACGTTGTCTTATCTGGTTTAAGCTACCAAAAGGTTGATGCCTCAGTCAATGTTTGCGGCAGTGACCCACAGGAGAGAGAATCATTAAACATATCAAGTAGAATAATAGATAATTTGTTAGAAACTGTTTTAAAGAATTCACTTAGGAAGCAATCATGGCCAGTAAATGGCATAGTAAATTCACCATTTGGTTTCCTTATTTGTGGGATTTGTTGAGCAACTGATCAGTTCTTAAGTTGGTGTGCCAGAAGACGACCAGCTTTTTCGTCGTATTCATAGACATAACCACAGAAATTCATTCTGTCTTATCAGTTGATAACAAGTTGTACTGAGTTTGGGGATCTAGCTTTCTTTTAAAGAGTTCAGGACGGGGAGGTAGAGTATTGAGCGTCTGTGGTTATTGATTTAATGAGCTGATCTTTTTTAAGTTTCCATATTTTATTAATCCTAGCTGAGTATGACATAATCTGTCCCCTGATTACAACTTTTAATGTTTCCTAGAGGAGTGAAAGAAAAATATAATCTTTTTTGTTAAATTCTATGAAGTCATCAATTTTCTTGGATATTAATTCACAAAAGGCCTTGTCAGCCTGTAAAGTTTTGTCTAGTTTCCAAGGAGGGCATTCCAACTTAAGAGGAAATGTAATGTCTAGCAACACATGGACATGATCTGATTCGATTATAATTAGATATTCAGTTCTTGTGACACATGGAAGAAGAGTTCTGTCAATAAAATATGTTCTATTCTACTATATGAATGGTGTACTAAAGAAAAGAAGAAGAGTATTAGATTTAGGATTAGAACAGTGTAGTATTGGATCAATAACACAGTTTAGGTCATCACCAAAAATAAGTTGCTGTGAGTTTAAGTCTAGTATTAGTGAAATATTGAATTTATGAATTTATCACCATCCCAGTTACAGGTATAAACATTGATAATGTCGGCGATAATGTCAGCAAAAGTGGCCATGCCTAGAGGCCAAAAGCTGTTGACAGAATAAGGTCAGAGATGGTTGAACAAACACATTTTCAAGTCAATTCATATAGCTCATAAGCACAGTCCAAAGCAGAAACACACGTTCCTATTCTTTACTGATCCTCTGGTCATAAAACTTCTTAGCATCATCCGGTGAATCAAAGGTGATCACTTCACTCCAGTATAACGCACAGCTGGGCCGGGTGTAATTGTTGGAATCAGACGTTCTTCTGGTACAGGGCTAGCTTTATATCATTAAATGCAGCACGTTTTTTGGCAAGCGCTGGGCTGAAGTCTTAATAGACCCCAGAACTTCAGCTCATGGTTTGTGGCCCAATGCAGCGGAGCCGCTGAAATCCGGAGAAACAGACCAGGAACAGGTGAGGCGATTTTCTCTGACTGGATCCTAAAGTTGGGGGACAATGAGCTCTCCCCAGTTCAGGTGGTGCAGTGAAAACTTTGGGGCCCATCACCTGCATCAACATCTCCGACATGAACTTAACTGTGTCTTTACCGTTTTCGCTGCCTTCAGGAATGTTCAATAAACGGAGATTAGCTCTCCGCGATCGGTTCTGCGGTCATCAAGCCTGTCCAACATGGATTGGCTTTGGGTTTTGAGCGTTTTGGTGGTGGACTCTGCTACCGATAGACATTAAAAGTTTTCACCTGCTACAGATTCCACAGAGTTGAGTCGGTTCTGAAAAGAGTTCACTGTTGTCTGTAGGGAGTCCAGCGAGGCCTGGAGTGGTTTAATGGACTCTTGGATCAGGAAAGAAACATCCTCCCTTAGTGTGATCCTGTTTTGCAAATTCTGCAGACAGTTGGTCCATGGAAGTTGAGGTAAATGGAGCTGAGCAGTTCCTTGGTCAGCCATTTTTTATTTTTTTTAATATTGAAAAAAAAAAAAGTCTTAATTTACCCAGAATTCATTATACCACAGCCTGGCTTAAGATAATCAAGAACTAAACTGCCCTGAACATCTTCACTAACCCTAACCAGTTCTCTCTGCTTCCTTCTGGGCCTGAACCTAATGTTCACTCTTCCTGCAGCAGCCTTGGGGGCGGAGTCAGGTTGTCAGAGATATTCAGCTCAACTGAGGCCTGGACTACGGAGCATGATTTGAGGTTATCAAGGTAACTACAGGATTAGATTTTCAATCCTACTACGGTGGTTCACTTAAATCACCATGGGAATTTACGCTGAACTCCTAATCTGCTCCAATGCAGGTTAACTTCAAGGATCAAATCAAAACCTGTCAACAGCCAAACTACTGACCAATCAGATACCTGGAAAAACTGAGTCATCATTTATACAGGATCCTGATGGGAACAAAAGACTTTACAATTAAGTGATAAATAATGAGTAGTAGATATTTATCAGTTGAATCGTTTTGCTGTTCCAGATCTTGCATGTGTCCACTCTGGTTTTAAAACAGAGCTTCTAACAAACAGAGGGTTTATCATAGCTTAATTTTGATTGAACAAATATTCCTTAATCCAACAGGATTCCTGACTGTATTGATGCTCTTACTCTTCTTCCATGACCACAGCTGAGAATAACATGAGGAGACTCTGTGACGATGACTGGAAATAAAAACTAAACCTCTGATGTCTTTGATTAGAACAATGATCCACACACTGTTGTGGGTTGTTCATCCACTTATTTACAATATATCCTTAATCTGACTTTAATACTAATTATATTCAGAAATATTTCTTTTTATTGTAGTCATGTGATCATATTGTTTACATTTCACCTTGTTGAATATCACTTTTGGACATGATTGAACTCAAACTTACCAGCAAGTATCATCGTATTTTCACATATCATATTAAGAACTTCATTCATGGTTCTGACAGTCTTGCTTATAATTAACAACTCCACCTCTTATACATGAACACGCTCTTAGCCAGACAGGTAAACCCAGGTTTAACTGAGCCAGGTGATAACCTGCTTCGTCGTACAGGTTATCAGGACGGTCAATGTTAGGTTCAATTAAGCTTAGGTTAAAAAAAGTTATCCTGGGTATGTTGAACTTGCTTCATAGTACAGGCCTCTGGACTGACTGGCCTTTCTAAGCTGGTGGCAGTTGCTCTCTCTCTGTCTTCTCCTTTTGGTTTTGTTGTGTTTAGTTTTTCTTTAGTTTAATTTCTCTTCTAGTGCCCAGTAAATAGTTTTTAGTCACCTCTCCATTGTCCAGTCTCCAGGTTGTGACACTTTACTTTGAAATGGTGAGAACAATAGATGTGGATTTTTTAAGTGTTTACCTTTTTTTTTTTT